>NC_056732.1:1347351829-1347651829 GCF_019279795.1 Protopterus annectens
GGAGGTATTTCATGGGAAGCAACAACAGGTGATGAGGGAAGACATTTGAGCTGAATTTATTGGCCAGCAGGTTTGCTATTTCTTCTGAATGAGTATAGGTAAGTGCCATCTACAGTCAACTGAATAGGCTGGGACTTGAAACCATATATCAGCATGCATATGTTGAAAATAGATCTATTACCACCTGTAACATGATGTTCTACAACAATATAATAACAGCTATGGATGAAACATTGTGCTGTGATGTGATTTGTATAGATTTAACTTCAGCATTTGACAGGGTCATGCACAAAACACTGATCTATAAATGAATACAACTAGGTATTGATGTACTGTTGATAAGATGGATAGCTGCATGGCTTACAAATAGGACATGGCAAGTATCACACACCAACTGGACAGGTGAAATCCTTGGTTACAGTCAAGGTGTCCCACAGGGCTCTGTACTAAGCCCTTACTTGTTTAGATTGTATCTTTCAGACCTTACTTTTTCATCTGAGGTGTTCTACAGTCTATATGCTGATGACCTGAAATTGGGGTAAACTGATTACAAGTGTTACAAATAAGGCATGTCTGCAAAATTATTTGACTAAATTGACCATTTGGGCACAGGAGAATAATATGTTGATAAATACATCAAAAACTAAGCATATGAGATTTGGGAGACATAAACTGAAAGGTGAATATTTAATACAGCACACAGTGATTGAAACTGTAGACTCATTTAAGGACCTGGATGTATGGGTAGATTCAACTATGAGTTTTTCTAATTATATCAACCAATTGGCTAATGATAGTTATAGAACTATAGGTTGTATAAAAAGATTTACAAAGTCTAGGAAATCAAACATAATGAAGTAATTGTTTGTTAGTTACATTAGACCCACACTTGAGTATGGAATAACAATATGGAAACCCTATAGGAAAACAAGCATGAATAAACATGAACAAGCATGAATCTTTTTTTTCTTGCAGTAATGTTCTTCAATCCATCCACATTTAGATTTCTTCCTTTTCACCTGGCCCTTGCATCCTTTTCCTACTTTCTCTTTTGGAAACATGCTGCTTTTTTCTGTAGACTGAAGGCTTTTTGAAAAATGTTATCATTCTCTGTAATCTGTGTGTTACATAGCAAAGCAGTGCCCTTTTAGGGCTTTACTAGAAAGGCTTCCCCAGACTCTGCTACACTTTGCTGTGAGTGAAAGGTTAGTTTGCTTTTTATTTGTTGTATTACTTTATTGACTTTTTCGATTTTGAATACTGTGATTTGTTTTATTTGCCTTGTGTTTTAGTTGTATTCTGCTTTTAACTGCATATTAAAACTTGAAAAGAGACCACAGCTCTGTTTCTTGTGAGTCAGGCAGAATTTTTTTCCCCACCCTCCCACTTGGCTACTGTAGTGTTCTTAAACACCACTGTCTTTCTAGTTGCCTTCCCCATATGTTAATTTGACCATATATCTCATTTCCTCTCTGTTTTTACTGGCTTGTGTAAGTAAGCACAAAATTATCATTTTGTGAAATCACTCCCTTACAGTACCTACTTTCACATCTAACTCGTCTAGTGCACACTGCAGTGTTTAGGATAAACAATTTTTTTTCATCTTACCTTTAAGCATCCCTGTGACTAGCACTTGCTTTAAAACCTGCTGGAAAGCACTAGAAAGTCTTAAACTGATACAAGCACTCAACTCTCATTGTTAATAAGGAGAAATTAATCATAGGCACTAAACAGCCTATAATTGCAAAGTACCTTGATAAGGTAAGGGAAAACAGCTGTTGTACTTTACAAAAAAAAAAAAAAGCACCAAACCAGGCATGTCCAAGGGTCAGCTTCCGGTGATTTCTCCTGTCCACCTGGTGAATCTGGGCAATTGCCTCATGTATGCAGACAACCCTCTCCTCCTACCACCTAACACTACAACCTGCAAGAGATGCACTTACATAGCCAAATTGGAAGCAAAGCTCTCTCCACCCAAGATTGTGCTAGACAGTCAAGAGGAAAAGGTTAACACCTACACTACACCTCAAGCAACACATAGCCCTTCTAAACCCACACCACCAACACCCACACATAGCAACACTAAACCCACATATGTGGAGGCCCTTGACAGTAACCTGCCCAAGCAACAAGGACCTCTGAAGCTGAAACGCAAACAAACACCAATCACAACCAAAGTGTCACATAGCTCACAACACCAGTGTGCCACCCCAACAACAGCCCCTAATGCAAGACAACCTACCTAACACTTTAGTTATAGGTGATTCTATAATCAGGCACACTGATGTCCCACTCAGCAGGCTGAACAAGAGAAAAGTACAGTCAGCTGCCTGTTGGGTGCCAAGATCTGCCACATAATGCATGCACTCAAGTCACTCCACAACAAGTACAAATATGACTCTGTCATTGTCCATGTTGGAGTGAATGACTTGGGATGTACCTCCCTGGACTACATGAAAAGAGACATGGAAGAGCTCTCGGATCATGTGGCCCAGGCAGGTATGACCCTAGCCCTGAGTAGCATCCTGCCTTCGCCCAGAATAATTCCACAATATAAGGACAAAATGATTGACTTCAACAATTGGCTAAGCTTCTGGTGACATTCAAAGGGGATCCAGTATCTGTCTGCCTGGGATTACATGATCAATAGACCACGATGCTTTGCCAGAGATGGTCTGTTGCCCTGGGATTCAGGTTACTGGATAAGGCTCTTGCCACCCCTATAGTGCCTTTTTTAGGCAAAGTTCAAAGGACAAAACCACCACTGTAACAGGCACAAGCATGCAAAATCTGAAGGTAATGTTACTCAATGCTAGAAGTCTAAACCTCAAAATGCACTCTCTCGAGGCACTCCTAAAAATGGAGAACATCAATATCTGTACAGTAACTGAGACCTGGATCAAGGCTCCAGAGAGCACACCTGCAATACCAGGCTACAACTCTTACCACACTTTTTGGCCACCAAACTGGGACCGAAACACTAAAGGTCTAGGAGTGTCCATATTCACCAAGGATATTCACAACACCAGGCTAGTTGCCCAACACAAGGCGTCTAAAATTCTCCAGGTGCAACTAACACTAGGTAAGACTGCAATCCAAATTGTAGCTTGCTACATATCCCTCACCGTGCCCCATGATTCTCACTACACCTTTCTAAACATGCTAGAAAATATTAAGATACAACCAAACACCCTAATACTGGGTGATTTCAACTAACCTACCATTAACTGAGAAAACTACTCGTGTACCAACACTGTTGCCCAATGGTTCTTGGAATTCATAAATTCCAATGCCCTGGATCAACTAATCCTTAATCCCATGAGGGGCTCCAATATCCTAGACCTGGTCATTACCAACATGGGAAATCGATGGTCCACACCTATGGTCACCCCCTCATTGGTCAGGTCTGACCACAAGCTAATCACCCTTGACATCCACATCCCACCACCACCCCGCAGTAGGGAAACCTCCGTAAAAAACTTCTCCAAAGCCAACTTCATGCTACTCAAGTCAGAAGTGACAAACTTCATGACACCCATGCAGACGGAAACTGAAAGTTCGATTGCTGAATCCTACACTAAGGCACTGTATGAGCACATCCTGTCATGCATGAATTGTGCCATCCCCAATAGAACCAAAATGCTCTCCTCCAAAAAAAGGAAGCCAATCTGGTGGTCCCTTGCCATAAACAAACTTTACAACAAAAGGAAGAAACTGTTGCAGAAAAGAGGAAAATCCCAGGATGCAAAAAACAGCCTTACCAGCCTCAGTAAGAAGCTGAGATCCCTCATAAAATCCTCCAAAGCTAGTTATGAAAATAAAATTGCCAAAGATTCCAAAGACAACCACAAGGCATTCTATAACTATGTCAAGAATCTAAATGGCAATGCTCAGATCTGCTCTGAGCTACAACAGAATGGCATTAAATATACTGATCCAAAGGATATTGCCAATATCCTGGCAGATCGATTCAGTGCAAACTTCACCTCCCTCTCACCCCCTAAAGGGCCCATCTCACTACCGAAAGATTGTCAAATTCTGGTAGTAATGGCCACACAGGTAAAACATGCACTCTCCAAAGCTAAGAATGCAGCATCCATGGGACCAGGCGACATCCCAGGCTGTGTACTACATGAATTACAAAATAAACTTTCACCTCACCTAAGTGTTGTGTTTAATCATAGCCTCACCTCAGGCTTCGTGCCCACTGAGTGGCACATGGCTACAGTTATCCCACTCCACAAGGGGTGAATCCACCTTGTATCTAGGGAACTACCACCCCATCAATCTGAAGAGCTTGATCTGCAAGGCCATATCATGGAACTTATAAACAAAGACATTGGCAACCTTCAAACACTGGACCCCACCCAGTTTGGGTTCGTGAAGGGCCGATCTTGTCTCCTGAACCTGATTGACTTCTTCAAATCAGTCTCCGGGACCGTGGACAAGGGTAAGGTGGTCCACACAGCATATCTGGACCTCGCCAAGGCTTTTGACACCATCCCCCACTCTGGAATAATTGACAAATGTACTAAGCTGGGCATTAATCCCTACGTCACTCGATGGGTTGCCAATTGGCTTACTGACAGAAACCACACTGTAAAAGTAGCTGACTCCAAATTCAGCTCCAAACAAGTGACAAGTGGAGTACCTCAGGGTTCTGTCCTGGGACCACTCTTGTTTGGCATCTACTTCTCTGAAGTACAGGCCAACAGTAAGGCACTCTGGCTAACAAAGTTTGCAGATGACTGCAAACTAGGAGCCATTATTGAATCCCCAAATGATGTGGATATTCTACAAAAGGGCCTTACAGAAACAGATGATTAGTGTCAGAGCCATGGGCTGAAGCTCAATGCCAAGAAATGTATAGTTTTCCCCTTTGGGGAAAAAACAGGTACCCGTGAATTACCACATAGGTGGCAGTACACTAAACACCGAACGTGTGATAAGAGACTTAGAGACACAGGTGGACAGTGGTCTCATCTTCGATAACTACATCGCTACAACAGTCAGGAAATTCTTCTATGTGGCACACCTCATCAATAAGGGCTTTTCATCCAGAAAAAAGGAGGTCATTGTCCCACTGTACTCACCCCTCATTAGACCCATTATAGAATACAATGCCCCGTTTGGTAGGTACCTCTCAAGGCATCTGCAACAACTGGAAAGGCTGCAGAAATACCTCAATAAAAGAATCACAGGACTAAAGCAGATGCTCTATGCTGATAATCTAAAAAAACTCCACCTATACTCTGTTACATATCATCTACTCAGAGGCAATCTCTGCTTAACATACAAGGCCATGTCAAACCCAGAGCTGTTGGACATACTACACTTAAAGAAATCCCAATCCCTCAGAGACACACGCTCCAGGGATCTAAACCTTGTCATCACAATGAACAAAACATGCTGGAGGGATAGGTTCTTGACCCAGAGACTCCACAGACTCTGGAATAGACTGCCCATACATGTCAAGCAGAGAACCTCTTTGGCCCTCTTCAAAAGAAACATTGATGATTGGATGGGAGACAGGAAATTCACCCCAGGGATCACGTCAGTCACCCTGCTAGACAGGGGTCCAGGGAAGTAAATACTGTGGGAAGAAATAGCCAGGGAATTGTTATGGCTAGGCTTATATAGGCCCTAGGGCTGATAGCCTAGTGCCAACCTATGAACCTATGAATCTATGTATTCTCTTTACTTTACAGACGTTTATCAGTTTCTTTTTCTTCTTTGTCATTTGTTGTGAACTTCCTCCCTTCTTTTTTTATTTCCTTCTAAACATTCTGAATCCTCAGATTGCTGAATACTTGTATCCAGAATTCCAGAGTTGTCATTGTTATTGTCTTGTTTCACAGGGGTTGAGTGATCCTTACAGACAATAGACATATTTTTCCTAAATATGTTCTAGTTGCTTTTTGACTAACATTATTTATCTCACCAGTCCAGTCATTAATATATGTAACAACAGTTTTCAAGCCATGCCAATTGCACAAGTGCAATTGTCATCAGTAAGTCTAGATTTACTATTAATAATGGTAAAGCAAATCATCCATCGTTTGACATGAAGAACACAGATCACCAGTGTTATCAGGTGTGCTTTAGAAAATCATTAATGGCATACTCATTTGTGGAATCTATAGCCAGCTTCAGATGAATAAAAAATTATAAAAAGATAACTGTACAAGTTCTGAAAGTCAGCCAAAAGCAGGAATTTTACTATTGCTTGCAGTTGCTCCTCTTTTTAACAGTAAAGATCATTAAATTACAAACCATGACAGGATTGTTTAGATAAGCTCTGGACTGTCCTCTCTGTAGATTTTGCAACTTTATAGCTGACTAGGTCCCACAGGTTGTCTATAGTTTGCCTGCTAAAACCTATCCTTTTGTAACAACAAACAGTGAAAATTAAAGGTAAAATGATAAAATATGAATCAAAGTAAATATTCTTGTCTACAACCTATTCCTTCCTTCACATAAATAGTGAAAAAATGGTGGTAACAAATAAAATATAAATTCAAATAAAATTTCTCTTAACAGGCACCTCCACAGTAAATCACAAACCAAGACAGGATTGTTTAGATAAGCTCACTCATACATATTGATATATCATATGTCTCTATTTTTTATTACTGGGTTTATACATATCTCTCAACCTTCTTTCTCCAAAATGAAGAACACTACCTCTGAAAATATGGAACAAATGGACAAATTGTGGAACACCTACTGACAGCTTACTGACAACTTCAACTAGGAAGCTCACAGGATAGTTAAAATCTGCTACTTTATACTTAGAAAAGGTTATTTTGATGAATGAATATGACTCAGTACTATTTACTGTGGATATCAGTTAAAAAGTTCCAAACACTGAATGCGTGACAGACTCTTTAACTGTGGAACTTACAGGAACATGGGCTTTTTAAGACTGAAAATGAAGAATGTTGCTCATAATAGGGTATACTTGAGAGGTATGGGTTTTTAGGACGTAGTCTTGTTTTATTTATTGTTTTACATCTATTAACTTACAATTTTGGCCATGTAACACTTTTACTTATCAAAAATTTTTATTCAGTGAATCCAACAGTTTATTCTATTTTATGGTCTTTTAAATACTATTTGTACAATTATAATTTTATGTGCATGTTTACACTTGTCTTTTTTATAAGGTACCAGTTTTCTGATGTTGTAGCTGGCATTTTAAGCTTTTGTATTCCCTCTGTCACATGCCTTATGATGTTTTATAAGCCATTGCCTTCATTTCATCCATGGTTCTGTTGAAGTCCTACTAGTTTAATATGGATGAAAGTGCTTGATCATTTGATTTTTTTTATCTTTTGTTTGACTCTTTTCATTAAATTTTACTTGATCCTCATACACTGCTCCTTTTTCCTTAATTACAAGTTTTCTAACTCATTGAACACTATGTGAGCCTGGCTTCTGGTTTTGAGATTAAACGATCTGCGTTATATACTTGAACATCAAGTAAGCTTTGCGTTTACAGTACGAAAGACACAAAAGGCAAACAAAGAAAATAAGTGCATTGTAGGGTACAGCACAAAAAAAAGAAAAAGCTATGCAACAGAGAAGAGCAGCTAACAGGAACTTGATTATTGGATTCTTGTGGATTATATTCTGGTGCTCTTGTGTTAAAGAGAAACGGTCCAAGAAGATGGCTGTCAGAGAATACTAAATACACCAGCAACTTCATCATGAATTTTGTAAAATGGATAAGTCAAAATATGAAGTTTGGCTAAACAGTGATATCCTACAACAAAGGAGCCTAATAAGGTATAACTCGGCATTGACCAGAGACACAAAAGAGAATGAGGTGAATTTTACATGGATGGACTTTCCAAAGACAGACACATATCTTACGCATACACTAGTACAAAGCAAAACAAAAATAAATAACTAAATAAAAGTAGGCGGTGGGTAGACAGTATTCTGCGACTGCAAAAGACATGTGTCCATCTTAAAGTAGACAAAGATGATGTAGCAAACCTGCCCTTTAAGCCAATAAGGAAATCAAAAGCATGTCTGTGAAATGAGATGGCAAAGATAGTTAAGCAGCAAAATTATGTTTTCTCACTTCAAATACAGGAAACCCAGCAAAAAGAAGATATAAGCAATGAAACTGGCTAAACAGGGAGGTATGGTAGAAGTAATGACAGAAACTGAAAGAATGAAAAATGGCAGCAAGAGTCAAACAAGGCAGTTTAAGGAGCATCATAGAAAGCATTCATGTGAAATCAAACTGTATAACCCACATAGCATCATATCGTGCAACTGTATTTTATGTTTGCTTCTTATGAGTGCTTAACTTCCATTTGAGCAAACACACACACGATAACAACATGAAGCTCTGAATGTACCAGTGTGGTTAATATACAAGTAGGAATAACATTACTAACCCAATGAGCTTCTCCAAATTGTCCACATTAGGCTGTACCAAGTCTCTTGTTTTTCTTTCATTCAGATTAAGTGATTCAGAAAGAGGATCTTAACAGGATGTGTTAAGTCCCCAGTGGCTGTAGTGTGGTCACTACCATTGTAATGAGTCATTGCTGCCAACACTTTGATATCTGGCAGTGATTTCAGGATGGCATGGTCACTTGGACATCTTGGCATAAGGACAGGTAACGTATTTATTTATAAAACACTAAGTATACAAACGAGAGATTAGCTATAAACAACAGGGAGCTCCAAGTGTAGTCATTTATTGGCCAGAGGTTACAAGAGTTAGTTTTCAGCTTTTTTCTTTCTGCTATAAATTAGGCACATTTTTGTGGAACTGTTTACATAGCATTGGCGGTTAGCAGTACCTTGTATAACAGCAAACCTATAAAGCTAGTACTTAGGAATTTAACCTGCAATACCTAAAGGCTTTGTGTAGAGCTAAGCTTAAGGAAACTAGTTAGTGCATCAAACAGAACTAATATCAGATCACTGCTCTAGGTAACATCTAGTCTTAACCCTAGACACACTCAAGTGACTCCTGCAAAGCCAAGTCCCTAAACTATAATAGCCCAAACCTAATGCAGGTACTGACAACATGGATTTCCATTTCCTAATTTCTCTCTGGCCAGATATGGTAGATTTCAGCATCCTGAGACAAACTAGCAATTGTCTCATGTACTCATACAACCTTTCAGTCCTTAAAGAAACTAACACGGTATGTGGAGATGTACATACATAACTTCCATGGAGGCAAAAATCTTACTTACAAACAAGGTTGTCAAGAACACAAACACTACATCTGTCACACATACCACTCACCACACACATAGACCTTCTTATGATGAGGCATTTAAAAGAAATCTCTCCAAACCTCAAAGACCTTCTAAGCCAACAAACAGCAACACCCATCTTCACCAATCACTTAAGTACACAGCAAAAGCAATGCCTAACACCACAATAAACCTACAACCAATGATCCCCCAAGAAAAAAGCCTGTAAGGGAAGCAAACACTTTACATACTACTCTTGTCACAGGGAATAGCATGACACAAAGATGTCCCTCTCACCAGGCTGGACAAGGAAAAGATAACAGTTAATTTTAAGTTTGGAGCTAGTATCTGCAATATTATGGAAAAAAATATGGCTTCGAACTCACAGACACAGTGTTTCCTGGACTTTATGAACACAAGCACCCTAGACTAGATATTGCACACTCCAACCACAGGATCAAACATATTGGACCTAGTACTCCTCAACAGGGAGCAGGTCCTGGTGGTGCTCACTAAGGCCAAAACACTGCTTCAGTGGGCCTTGACAGTATGCCCAGCTGCCTCCTAAATAGCCTAAAACATGACCTAGCAGGATCAATTGAGGCACTGTTCAACTACAGCCTCAAAACAGGTTATGTGCCAGGTGAATGTTGACCCACAATGGTCATCCTTCTTCATAAGGATGGACCATCAACCAACCCCAGGAACTACAGACCCTTCAATCTAAAAAGTCTAAAATGCAAAGTCATGGAACGAATTATCATGGAAATGATCAACAAGGACACTGGCAACATACAGACACTGGACGCATTCCAGTTTCACTTTGTTAAGGAAAGGTCTTGCCTACTCAACCTGGTAGACTTCTTTGAGAGGTTTATCAAGGCTATGAAAAATGCATACCACCTACCTTGATGTGGCCAAATTGTTTGACACAATACCTCACTTGGGTATTGGTGACAAACACTCAGAACTAGTTATAAATCACTTCATAACTTGCTGGATTGATGGTTAGCTCACAGATAGGAACACCTCCACCAGGAGACCGGTCACCAACGGAGTACCCTAGGGCTTTGTGTTGGGCTCATTCTTGTTTGGCATCTACTTCATGAAGGTCAAGGCTAATGTCAAAGGTGTCTGGCTCTCCAAGTTCACAGATGACTGTAAATTGGGAGCTATCATAGATTCTCCCCATGATATCAACATCCTGCAAGAGGGTCTAACCCAAACAAATGACTCTTGCTAAAGCTACACTTTAAGACTCAGTGCAAAAAAATACATTATAGTGACCTTTGGAAATCATCCATCTAAGTTAATTACTCCATTGATAAAACACCTCTAAGAGCTGACCCAATAGTTAGGGATCTGGGAACATTTGAAGAGAGTAATCTGGCCTTTGACCAACATGTAGCGAAGAAATCATTCTATGTCACCCAACTCATAAGTAAAGATATGGCATGCCTGTCCAACAAAGTTATAGTACCACTCTACTCGGCCTTTATCAAACCCATCATGTACCTAACCAGGCACTTGCAACAGTTGGAATGTCCTCAAAAGATCGTCACCAGAAGAATCCAGGGTATGAATATTCTGTCCTACACAGGCTGACTTAAAGCCCTATCTCTGTACTCAGTCTCCTACATGTTACTGACACGTGATCTGTGCCTAGCATATAATGAATCCTCAGATCCAGCTCTGATGGATCTCTTATACATCTGCAAAACAAAGAGCATCAGAAACATTAGATCCAAGGAACTGAACTTTGCTATGACATAAGCAGAACATGTGTCTCAACGGATCACCGTACTATGGAAATAAGCTCCCCATCTACATGAAGCAGAGCTCATCTCTGACCCTATTCAAAAGAAACCTTGATCATTAGATGGGAAATCACAAATTCAGCCCCTTGGCTAGTACCCATGTCTCTAATGAACACAGGTCAACAGTAAGTAAATGAATTCCCAGCTAACATACCCCCTCCCACACACATAATCCCTAGCTACCTCTTTACTAACATACCCCACCATACTGGTGTCCAAGGAACTCGGGGACAAAACTGGGTTAGGTTGCACAGCTAAGCTTGTAAAGACCCCGATGGTCATTACACTAGTATAAGCCTATGAACCTTTTAAGAATATGCCAGAAGTACCTGCTGTAAGTCTTGGCTTATATACAGTCCCTCTAAGCTTCTAGCATTAAGTATCATTAAAACTTGTATGCTTTGTTGGTATAATCCTGTTCACAGATGCTTTCTAACCCCCCCCCCCCCCCCACATTATTCATCTCTGCACAGAGCTATTGAGCTGTGCAGACTATTATACCTCTTAAGCTGTAGAGGGTCAGAAATAGAAACATTTATTTTTTCAGATTATAGTAGATCCCACATAATTAATGAAATTGGGTGCTTATGCTGATTTAGTTATTTAATAATGTACATACTCTTAAATATGTCTGTATATTTACAACAAAGCTAAATTTGAGGCCATAGGTCATGCACTATGTCTAAATCATAGCAGCTGAGAGCCATTATAGAGTACAATGCCCCTTTTGGTATGTACCTCACAAGACATCTACAACAATTGGAAAGACCACAGAAATACCTCACAAAGAGGATTACTGGCCTCAAACAGATGCCCTACGCAGACCGTCTCAAAAAACTCCAGCTTTACTCTGTCGCATATCGCCTACTCACAGACAATCTCTGCCTAACATACAAAGCTATGTCAAACCCAGAGCTGTTGGACATGCTCCACTTAAAGAAATCCCAATCCCTCCAAACTACATGCTCTAGGGACCTAAACCTTGTCACTACAATAAACAGAACATACTGTAGGGATAGATTGCTGTCCCAGAGACTTTCCATACTCTGGAACAAACTACCTAGCTATATAAAATAAAGCTCCTCATTAGCACTCTTCAAGAAAAATCTTGATGATTGGAAGGGAAATAGGAAATTCACCCCAGGGATCACCTCTGTGGCTCTACTTGACAGGGGCACAGGAAAATAATTTTCTTGGGTGGCGAAAGCCAGGGTACCTTTTTGGCTTGGCCTGTATAGGCCCTAGGGCCGATAGCCTAGTACCTACCTATGAAACTATGAACCTATGAAACAGTTCATAATAATAAAATAATGCACATTAACATTTTCATTTTAACATTTTAATTTTGGTCCTGAAGGTGGCAGTTTCTTTCTTTTTCCCCTTATAGGTTCATAGGAATTTACTAGGCTAATGATCACAAGGGCCTTTTTAAGCCTAGCCATGCATCCCAAATCTCTGATAAGTTCTGAGACCCTTGATAAGTGTAAGCATGGGCCTGGGAGATGAATCATTTACAGGTTACCTGTGTCCATTAGAAACATAGGTGCCAAACCAGGGATGAATTTCTGGTTTCCCATCCAGTTGTCCAAGATGGACTTCAATTGGTTAGGGAGGAACTCTGCTTCATATGGATGGGGAACCTGTTCCATAGATGGGGTAGTCTCTGGGATACATACATATCTCTCCAGCAGGTCCTATTTATATCACAGGCAAGATTTAAGTCTTCAGAACAGGTAATTCTGGTGCTGCTTTTTTTTTGTGGAAATGCAGGAGGTCCATCAGAGTGGGATCTGACAATGCCCTGTATGCCAGGCATAGATCTCCCCTCAAAAACCTGTAGGAGACAGAATACAGGGATAGGGGCTTAAGGCGGTCTGCATAGGACATATTACTTATGCCCTGTATTCTTTTAGTGAGGAACCTCTGTGGACATTCCAATTGTTGGATATACCTGGTTAGGTACATAGCAAAGGGGGCATTGTGCTCAATGATACGTCTGATGAATGCTGAATATAGTGGAACAATGACATCCTTGGACTTAGATGCCATAGCTTTATTTATAAGTTGCGCAACATAGAGTGATTTCCTCACCACTGTAGATACATGATAATCAAAGGCTAGATTACTATCTATGTGTGACCCAAAGTCCCTGACTACTAGGTCACCTCTAAGGGGTGTGCTGTCAATATGACAGTTACCAGATATGGATGACTTCCCAAAGGATGCTATTATGAATTTCCTTGGCATTTAGTTTTAGTCCATGACTCTGACACCAGTTGTTTGTCTGTGTCAGCCCCTCCTGGAGAACATTTGTGTCAGTGTGAGATTCAATGACAGCTCCTAATTTGCAGTCATCTTCTTATTTAGTCAGCCAGAGACCAGTGACATTGTCCTTGACTTCTGAGAAGTAAATTCCAAGAAAGAGCAGCCCAAGAACTGATCTCTGAGTGACTCCACTTGTGACTGGCCTCTTTGTAGAGGTGGACTCCCCAATTCTAACTTCCTGTGTCTTGTCTGTGAGCCAGCTGGATATCCACCAGGTGACATACCTAACCTCTTGAGTTTGTTAACAATACCTGAATGGGGTATTGGGTCAAATGCCTTGGCCAAGTCAAGGTAGGCAGTATGAAAGATTTTGCCCTCATCCATTGTTTTGGTGACCTTCTCAAAGAAATCCAGCAGGATGAGTAGACATGATCTTTCCATGACAAAATGAAACTGGGTTGGGTCCAATGTCTAGAGGTTTACTACATCTCTACTGATCATCTCCATGATAATTCTTTCCATGACTTTACTTATAAGACTAGTGAGAATTATGCTTCTGTAGTTTCCAGGGCCTGTAGGTGGCCCACCTTTGTGCAGAGGGATGACTGTTGCCTTTCTCCTTTCATGAGGCACAAAGCCTGTTTGGAGGCTACATTTAATTAGTAATTCCAGAGGTTCACTTTAAGACCAAGAACACTGCATCAATGGGCCCAGACAATATCCCAGGATGCCTTCTAAATAACATGAAACATGACCTTTCAGGGCCTCCGGAATTACTAATTGTCAAAAGCTTTAGAGAGGTCTAGGAAGGTAGCTGAGGAGAGATAACCTGCATTTTTATTTTGTAGGATAGTGTTAGAGAAAGAGAGTAAGGTAGTGGTGGTGCTATGGTTTGGTCGGAAACCGTGTTGTGTGTTGGAGAGGAGGTTGTAAGCAAGGAGGTGATCTGAGACTTGAGAATGAATGCATCTCTCTAGTATTTTGGAGAGTGGCGAGAGAATAGCTATGGGGCGGTAATTGGTTAGATCTGTGGAGGGGCCTCCTTTGTGTAGGGGAATTATGTGTGAGACTTTCCATAGTGTAGGAACATAACTTTCTGACAGAGATCTGTTAATCAAGAGTGATACGGGGTAGGCTAGAGCATCAGCTGTAAGTTGAATGTATTCACCTAGGAGTTTGTCTGCTGCTAATCTGGTGGTTTTAAGTTTAGTTAGTAGTTGTTTTATTTTGGAGGTAGGAACAGGAGAGAAAGAGAAGCTAGTTGGGAGATTGTTAGTTCTAGTTGATGGTGTGGGTTTATGGGGGGGTTGTGTTGTCTAGCTAGTGATACTACGGTTTGTGTGAAGTGATTGTTGAAAGAGGTAGCAATATTTTCGGAGGAGTGAGTTAAGTTAGGAGTGGGTGTACTTACTTTACCTGGGTGGAGGATGGAGTTTATTGAGGACCAGAATTGTTTTGGGTTATGTTGGGAGGAGGTAAGTGCAGACTGGTAGTATTGGATTTTGTCCTGTTTTATAAGCTTTTTGGTTCTATTGCATAGTTCTAGGAATTTTTGCGTAGTAGAGGGGGTTTTGGTTTTGCACCAGTTGTCCCATGCTTTATCCCTGTTTTTCATTTCAGACGGTGTTTTTTGTAGCCATGGGGATTGTTGGGCTCTAGTTTGGGAATGTCTTATGGGGGCATGGTAATTAAGGATGCTTAGGAATGTTTTATTAAAGTAGTCAACTGCGTCATCTAGTTTGAGGTATTTTAGAGGTTGCCAGTTACAGTCTTTTAGGAATAAGCTGAATGAGAGAGGGTTGAAGTTAGTTTTTTTGCGTATTTGATGGTAGATGATGGGTTTTGGTTTATAAAGGTGTTTTCTTAGTAAGAAGGTTGGGGAGTGATCACTGAGGCTGTCAGATAAGCAGCCTGCTATATATGACTGGGGGTTCTTATTGACTAGTATCCAGTCAAGGGTAGTGTGCTTGTTGGAATTATTTATCCTAGAAGGTGACTGGACTAGTTGGGTGAAGCCATGAAGATTTACATGATGGGTTGGGTGTTTGCTAGAGCAGGATTGCCAGTCAGTATTGAAGTTTCCTAGAATTAAAGTTTCTTGGGGAAGGTGGTGGGCAGTCCAGCTGAGGAGGTTTTCAAGTGGAGGGATGTTGTGGCCAGGTGGGAAGTAGCAACCTATTATGTTTAGGGTTTTATTTTGGTTTATTTTAAGGTTGGTATATATTATTTCTTCCTTACCTATTTGGGGAGCTGCCAACTTTAAGATCTGTATGTTGCTTAAATATTATAGCTATACTACCTCCTTTTTTGTTTAGTCAGTCTACTCTTAGTATATTGTAACCAGTAGGGAGGATTTGCTCATTAGTAATTTGTGGGTTTAACCATGTTTCTGTAAGGGTCACTACATCAGGAGAGTAGAAGTCTATGGTGGCATGGAATTCAAGCACCTTGTTGCATATACTTCTAATATTTAGGTTTATCAGAAGGAGGTCGGTTGACTTTCTACTGGCTGTGATTTGGGAGATATGGGTTTGTAGTCTGATTATGAGGGGAGGGGTTGGAGATAGAGGGACCAGGATTAGGATGGATGTCTCCACTGAGTGCTAGGTTGGATATGGATGAGATTATTAGTTTTATCAATTTCTGTATATGCTTGCTTATAAGGGAAGTTTTTTGATTGTGTTCTGTGGGCAATAGGTATGGTGGTAGGGTTATGTTAGGTTGTGGGGTTGTTTTTAGTTTAGGTATTGTGGTCCGTAGTCTATATAGAGGGTGTATTGGGAAGGTTGCTGACCTGATGAGAGAGTAGTAGAGTAGATGTGGGATATGAGTGGTGGTGTGTGTGGTGGTACAGTGGTAGTGGTTGAGTGCAGGAATGGTGGAGGTTTGCTAAGATGTGATGAATGCAAGGATTGTGCATGCAGTGAGTATAGGTATGGTGTGCTTGCACATATTAGCTGAGTAGGAAGGATAGTAGTGAGAAGTTGTAGGGGGAAGTATAGGTGTGGTGATGTTATAAGTTGAAGGGTGGGAGGGGTTATTGTTTGTAATAAAGGTAGGACCACTGGGGGTGGGTGAGAATTGGGGGAAGGGAGTGTAGCAGGCAACAGATGAAGGAAGACTATCAGTACTATCTTACTGACTTGAAATTACACATAAAAATCACAAATCCAAAACTTTTCATGAAAGTGGAATTTTGTATTTGTTTGTTCTCCTAAATCAGTATAATTATCCATAATTCTTATCAAACGCACTGAACCAATGAGCTTTTCAGTCTGTCCAACTCTACTGATATGGCATTTTGAAACTTTTATTTTCAGAAGTCAACAGTTATAGAGTGTGTTCTCTATGAAAACTGTACATGTTCCAGTTCCTCACTGTTGCAGTAGCCTTTTTGGTCATATGGGCATAGCTCTTAACCAATCAGGGATGAAGCTCACCAAAATTAGGGACAAATCCAAAGATAATCAGGGACAGTTAGGGATAATTTTAAAATATTAGTACTATTAGCTTGAGATGTTGACAGAATAAGTAAATGCAAATTAATATATATTTTCTGAAATAAAAGAAGTCTGTAAATCTAATTATCATCATTATTTATAAAGTGTAATTCACCAACTTTTTTTTTTAAAATCTTCAGTTTTAGGAGGGATTAAGAGGGACAGAGCTAAAATCTGAATGGAAATCAGGTATGTCCATGAAAATCAAGGATAGTTGAGAGGAATCTCTATAGGCTGTATTCTGCCCAAGATACAATAACCAGCCAGCTTCATGAAGCTCTTACTCCCTCCCAAACCAATATTCTGACTGTTGATTGATCAGCCCAAAGGAAAGAAATCAGAAGTCAGACTGAAGAAAACTTCAAAACTTTCTTGCCCATGAGAGTTGTCATAAATACAAGATGAAATAAACAGAGAAATTAGATAACACTGAACTCATTAAAATTAATGGCAAAATATCAAACAGTTTTAATGCATTAAATAGAGATAGCTTCAGAAAAAATAAAATTGTACAGTTATGCAATGACTTCAAATGACACATAAACTAGTTAATAGAAGTAAGATGTTAAGCAAAAAAGGCACACATCAATAATGCCCAAAATCATCATACTAACAAGCTAACTTCAGAGATACAGGAAAGGCTTAATATTAAAAAAAGCTACAAGGAGCTTAATAAAGATAAAAATATTAATTTTGATGATTACACAATTTACAAGTATTTAAAGAAAATCTTACTAATAAACTTAATGACCAACAAACATCTCTGTTGAATAAGCCTGTTACCCTGATAGAAGTTGAAAAATCTTTAAAAAAGGGGAAAATGGTAAAATTCCGGGGTTAGAGGGTTTAAGTATGGAATTATGTAGCCTGCTTCCATTAAATATTTTAGAATTACTGAGGGAGATTTTCAGGTTAATTCAGAGTGACAACATAATTCCTTCCTCATGGAAATGTTCTGTAGTCTCACTTATACCTAAGCAAGGAAAGGATAATAAGTTACTTTCCTCATATAAATCTATTTCATTATTAAATGTAGATTATAAAATATTTGCTTCCATTTTTTCAACAAGATTAAGAAATATAGTAGATTAATTAATAAAGATCAGACATGATATATAGTCAATAGATTAACTTATGATAATATAAAAAGGGTAGTAACTATCTTAGATTTAGCAAAATGAATGAATAAGAAATTGGCTGTAATTAGCTTAGATATTGAGAGAGTTTTTGATTCTGTAGATCGGAACTACTTTAGAAGTGTTTGCGTTTCCAGAATGGTTTATTGGAAAATTAAAAAAAAGGCTGTATAGAGACTTCAAAGCATATGCTAGATTGGGTCTTGCATTTCTAAAGGATTAACTTTAAACAAAGGCACAAAGCAAGGGTGTCCCTTGTCCCATCTACAATTTGCATTAGTTATCAAACCCTTAGCTAACAGTATAAGAAGCAATGAAAAAAAATGATGGATTCTCTATTAACAGAGAATGCCAGTCTAAAATACAGCTTTTTGCAGATGATAGTTTACTAACTATATGAAATTTAAATTATTCAGTCAAAGAAATAGATGGGGAAATTGAAAAGTTTCAAGAAGTATTTCTGCTGAAATTTAATAAAAATAAAACTTAAACTTTAGTGTAAAATCAGTTACTAGATAGGAAGCTGATAAACATGATTATAATTGTGAAGTAAAATAACTAAAATATTTAGGAATAAAAATCTATAAAAATGTGAGTATGATTATTAAAAATAAGTTTGAAAAAAATAACTGAAGAAGTGTTACTTCTTGACTTCTAGTTAAAAATGGAATGAATGTTTATTTATTTATTTATTTTTTTTTTTTGAGGACAGGTTAGTATTTATTAAAATGATTATATTACCCAAAAGTATATACATATTGCATTCAATAGCTTTAATACCTGACAGAAATATTTTAAAGAAAATGGGAAAAAATATTAACTTCATTCTTATGGTATCCTAAAAAGTTGATAATTGCTAATAGAAATCATATAAGAGCTTCCCAAATGAAGGCTCTTATTTTGTTGCTGCAAATATTAACTCTATTATCCTCTGGACAGACTCAACTTACACCAGTGAATGAAAAAACATCCAGTAGTAGATTATACTAAATTCTTTTAAGTTTATTAAATATGATAAATTAGAAATATTATAATTCAATCTTTAGATGCTGCATACATGAAATCAATTCTTAAAAACAATTAAGCAATATGTTTTTTAAATTCCCTTAATATCAAAATGGAAATTCTTGTGCTTTCCCATTGAACACACAAATAGATTTAAGGAAACTCAGAACAATGTTAAAATGAATTTACTAAAAAGGAATGGATTAGTATTATTGCTTTGAAAAAAAGAAAAGCTAAGTCCCCAGAATATTTAATGAAATAATATAAGCTGGATGAATCTGCTAATCAGTTAATAGTATCCATCAATAAGAAATTCAATGAATTTGTAGATGAATGAAGAGGAACAGAACACTATTCCCCTGTTATACAAATATATGAATGTTATCATTGAAGGGAGACTATGGGCAGCCACGGTGGTGCAGTGGTTAGCATTGCCGCCTCACAGCAAGAGGTTCTCCGGTTCAATCCTCGGCTGGGGTGCCTTCTGTGCGGAGTCTGCATGTCCTCCCTGTGGTCGCGTGGGTTTCCTCCGGGTGCTCCGGTTTCCTCCCACATCCCAAAGACATGCTGCAGGTGGATTGGACACTCTAAATTGGCCCTAGGTGTGCGTGTGAGTGTGCCTTCTGTGGAAGGTTGGGCGCCGGGCTGGCAACTCGACACCGTAAAACTCCACTGCCATTCAATGTGCGGACAAGGCGATCCACTGTGGCGACCCCTAACTGGGAAAAAGCCGAAAGAAGAAGAAGAAGATCATTGAAGGGAGTCTGACCTACAAAGGAAGCTTGTCTAAGTCATATAAGTTAATTATAAATAATAATAATAACAATTTTGATGCAGAAGTCTGATCTTTTTAGATAGTAATAGATTGGGTGACTCAATAGATGGTAAGAATAAAACTTTGTTACTTAAATCAGTTAGTCAGACTTCATCAGGTTTATACTGGAAAGTTTTTTATGTGGAAATGTATACACAAAATGCTTGTTACTCCATATAAAATCTCTAAGTTTAGTAAAATAACGTATTCAGTTTGTTGAAGATGTAAAAATGCAAAAGCTGATTGGACACATTTATGGACTGTGAAAAAATGAATCTATATTGGGAAGAGATGAGTATGATTTTTAAGGGGTTATAGTCTGATAATTGTTCTTTAACTAGATCAGTAATACTAATGAATGTTCTACTTCCTGTATCTACAAAAGTCAAAGAGCAAACAATGTTCTGGGCTCAATGACAGTTGCTAGAAAAGTTATTACAAAAACAAAAACTGGAATTCAAACTAATCTCCTATGTTCAAATAATTGTTAAATTTAACAGCAATACTATGTAAAACTGAAAAAGAAGTGGTCAGAATAATATCTAAAAATCATACTAAGACTTTTAGTGGTCGGGATAACCTTGAAATGTTGCTACTTAAAAACCAAGACTCATAATGTGTTATTTGTATAAGATTGTCTTGATGACTCAATGTATTCCTATCACTGTATAACAATATATGATGATGAATATCTTCCTTTTTGTGTATATATTGTAAATATGTTAAATTAATAAAAAAATTCTCATAAAAAAGGATTTCTTGCATGTAGCTAGAGAAAAAGTTTACTTATACTGCACCTCTAAAGATATAACAGCAATTCAAAACTTTATATCCCAACCAGTAACTATATACAAAAGAAGGGAGATGGCAGGTGGGTGTGTCTACTACAACAGTGAGGAATTCAAACATCTACTATTATGGTAAGTGCAGCTCACACAACTGTGTTATGTTCATTATTCTTACTGCAGTAGCCTGTTGGCTATATGGGTTGATTACCAAAGTCCATCGAACCAGAGACAAAGAAGGAAAAGGATCCTGGAACTCCTGGAGAATTGTCCTAACACCGCCAGTCTTGGACCTAGAAATGGAATTCAGTTTGTAATGCTTTGCTAAAGTATGTACAAGATCAGGTTTCTGCCTGTAGAATGTTTCTAGAGTCTACCCCATTCCAATCTGCCATTGTAGGTGCTAAGACTCTAGTATAATGTCTTGATACTGCGTGGAACAGATTTACCATGGTGGGTATAACAAAAGACAATAGCTGAGGGTAACCACCTTGAAATGGTCTGTTTTGACATGGGTTGTCCCTTCTTAGTCACATCATAAGAAATAAACAGCCAAACAGCTTTTCTAAAGGACTTGGTTCTATCAAGACAGTACCTGAGCTGCCTATGCACATCCAGAGTATGAAGAATCCTTTTTTCCAGGTTCTAAGTATCTGGATAAGACACGAGGAGACTGATGGCTCAATTCAAAGTACACTCTGAAACAAGTTCATAGGTTCATAGGTTCATAGGTGTGTACTAGGCTAATAGCCCTGGGGTCCTTACAAGCCTAGCCATAGGATTACCCTGGCATAGTGCCACCTGACCTTAGCTCCCAGTGCCTCTGTCGAGTAGAGCCACTAGTGTTAACCCAGGGTGAATTTTCGGTTTCCCATCCACTCATCAAGATTTCTCCTGATGAGGGTCAGTTTGGTGCTCTGCTTGTATGGGAGGTCTGTTCCATAGCATGGGCAGTCTCTGGGTTATGAACCTGTCTCTCCAGCATGTTCTGTTAATTGTGGTAATAAGGTTGAGGTCTCTGGAGCATGTGGTGTGGAGGATTGAGATTTCTTTAGATGTCGCATTTCTAACAGAGCTGGGTCAGACATGGCTTTGTAAGTCAAGCAGAGATCGCCTTTAAGTAGGCAATATGAGACAGAGAATAGTTGGAGTTTTTTGAGTCTGTCCATACAGGACAAGTGTTTAAGGCCTAGAATCCTCTTTGTGAGGTACTTTTGCAACCTCTCCAGTTGTTGCAGGTGTCTAGTGAGGTACATGTCAAATGGTGCATTGTACTCGATGATTGGCCTAATGAGGGAAGAGTAGAGGGAGACAATGACCTCTTTCTTCCTAGATGCAAAACCCTTAGTAATGAAATGTGTCACATAGAAGGACTTTCTGACCACAGTGGCAATGTGGTGATCAAAAGAGGGGTTGCTGTCAACCTGCATTCCCAGATCTCTTATAACATCTTCTGTGTTCAGTGGACTACCATCAGTGTGATAATTCATGTGAACCATTTTTTTCCCAAAGGGGATGACGATACGGCTTTTGGCATTGAGCTTAAGGCCATGGTTCTGACACCAGTCACTGGTCACAGTGAGGTCATTCTGTAGGATGTCAACATCACTTGGGGATTTAATAATAGCTCCCAAATTGCAACTGTCTGCGAACTTTGTCAGCCAGAGTCCCTTCATGTTGGCCTGGACTTCAGAGAAGTGGATACCAAACAGGAGAGGACCCATGACCGAATCCTGTGGGTCTTCACTCATGACTAATCGGCAGTCTGACTTGGAGTTAGCTACTTTCACACTGTGGATTTTATCTGGGAGCTAGTTTGCAACCCACCTAGTGATATAGGAGTTGATGCCAAGCTTAGTGAGCTTTTCTATGATTCCTGAGTGGGGAATGGTATGAAAACCTTGGCCAGATCAAGGTACGCTGTATGAACCACCTTGCCTTCATCCACAGCTCTGGTGACTGACTCAAAGAAGTCAACCAAGTTGAGCAGGCATGATCTACCCTTCACAAAACCAAACTGTGTGGGATCCAGAGTTTGGAGATTCCCTATCTCCTTGTTTATTAGGTCCATGATGATGCGTTCCATAGTTTTGCATATCAGACTCGTCAGGCTAATGGGGCAATAGTTCCCAGGGTCGGTAGTCATTCCTCCTTTGTGGAGTGGGATAATGTAGCAGTGCATCATTCTGCAGGGACAATGCCTGAGGTGAGGCTGTGGTTGAACAGAGCATACAGGTGAGGTGCCAGTTCACTCTGTAGCTCATGTAGAACACAACCAGGGATATTGTCAGGTCCCATAGAAGCTGTATTCTTGGCCTTGGACAGTGCTGTTTTAACCTGTGCAGCAGTAATACTGGGTGCCTGGCAATCTACTGGTATTGTGATTAGTCCTTGGGGGGGATAGGGGAGGTAAGGTTGGCACTGAATCTGTCGGCCAGTATACTGGCAATATCTGTTGGCTCGGTATAGGAGGTACCATTGTGCAGTAGCTCAGAGCAAATCTGGCTATTGCCGTGGAGATTCTTTACATAACTATAGAAGGCCTTGTGGTTGTCTTTTTTATCTTCTTCAATTCTGCTTTCATACCTAGCTTCAGAGGATTTGATGAGGGATCTCAACTTTTTGTTGAGGCAGATAAGGGAGTTTATCCATTCTTGGGACTTCACCTTATTCCGCATCAGTTTCCTCCTTCTGTTGTAGAGTTTGTTTAAGGGAGGGGACCACCAGATTGGCTTCCTTTTTTTGGAGAAGAGTGTCTTGGTTCTATTGGGTATGGCGAGATCCATGCATTTGTGTACGTGTTCGTACAGTACATTGGTGTATGATTCTGCAGTCATGCAACTATTCTCCATTTGCATGGGTGCCGTGAAGTTAGCCACCTCTGTTTTTAGGATCCTAAAGTTAGCTTTGGAGAAGCTTTTCATGGTTATTACCTTTGCTGGGGGGTGGGAGGGATGTGGATTTGCAAGGTGATTAGTTTGTGGTCATATCTAACCAGGGAGGAGCTGACTATTGGTGTAGAGCAGCAGTCGCCCATGTTAGTAATGACCAGGTCAAGGATGTTGCTACCTCTAGTGGGGGTAAGAACGAGCTGGACCGGGACACTGGAATTAATGAGCTCCAGGAAACGTTGGGCAAGTGTATTGGTACATGACTAGTTTACCCAGTTAATGGAGGGGTAGTTGAAGTCGCCTAGTAAGAGAGTGTTAGGGTGGACCTTAATCTTCTCCAGGGTGCTTAGGAAAGTGGAGTGCAAGTCTTAGGACATGGTTGGGACCTATATCAGGCTACTACCTGAATTGCTGTCTTACCCAATGTTAGCTGCACCTGAAGTAATTCTGATGCAGTATGTTGGGCTACCAGTCTGGAGGTATGCTCATCCTTTATGAATATGGAGACACCACCGCCTTTGGAGCTTTGGTCAAAGTTCTGGGGCCAAAAGGTGTGGAATGAGTTATAGCCTGGTAGTGCAGGGGTGCTTTCTGCTGCCTTGAACCAGACCTCTGTTACAGCACAAATGTTGATGTTCTCCATTTTAAGGAGTGCCTCGAGTGAGTGCATTTTGAGATTTAGACTTCTAGCATTGAGCAACATGACCTTCAGATTGCATTTGTTTGTAGCTGTTACAGTGGTAATTTGGTCTTTGGAACACCACCTAAAAAGGCACTATAGGGGTGGCAAGAGCCTTGGCCAGTATCTGGAAGCCCAGGGGTGACAGATGCAGGCCATCTCTGGCAAAGCATCGAGGTCTTTCAATCACGTCATCCAAGGTAGACAGATACTGGATCCCCTTAGAATGACACCAGAAACTTAGCCAATTGTTGAAATCAATAATTTTCTGCTTGTACTGTGGCATCTTTCTGGGTGATGGTAGGGTGCTGCTCAGGGCTAGGGTCATATCCGCCTGGGCTACATAATCCGAGAACTCCTCCATGTCTCTTTTCATGCAGTCCAGGGAGGTACGTTTCAGGTCATTCACACCCACATGTACAATGACAGAGTCATATTTGTACCTGTTGTTGAGCGACCTGAGTGCATGCATTATGTGTCAGATCCTGGCACCTGAAAGGCAGCTGACTGTTACTTTCTCCTTATTCAACCTGAGGTGTAAATGAAGGATATTTTCTTAATGAGACCATATCTCTATGGAAGACCAGATAGGTTTCACCCACCATGATAGCCTTCAACTGAGATACTCTTCTCATAAATGTCAAAGCAATAAGAAGTACAGTATTCCATGTAATGAACCCTAAATCTGCCTCATTAGCTGCTTCAAAGAGAGGCAGAGTTAAATATTCCAGTACAAAGTTAAGAGGCCAGGAATGAGACGCCTGTTGTCTAGGAGACCTAAAATGTAAAACTGCCTTCAGAAACTGTTTTACCAAAAACAGTGAAGAAAATGGAGGATTCATGCTCAGATATGCTGAAATGGCCGAAGGATGTACATTGACAGAGGAACAAAACAAGCCAGAGGAAAGTTACTCATACAAATATTTCAAAACCAGTGGTACATAATCCATAATGGCCCCCTGGTTATTAGCTAGGAACCAGTTAGAAAGTCTTTTACATTTGCCAATATAAGATTTCCTAGTAGCAGTTTTTTCTCCTTTAGTTTCTGCTGGACATCCTCATGTGAGGAATAAAAAGGATAAAAGGAATCAGAATTGAATCCTCTAAGCAGTTCATTGAATTGTTTGAAACCAGGGTGTACTAAACTCCCCCTGCCTTGTGTGAGTAAGAGCAGTCTGTGAGGAAGCTTGTGGTAATTGCCCTTGCTCATGTTCCACAAGAAGGGAGAACAAATGTTACCTGAGCCAAAAGGCAGTCACCATAATGATTTTTAGTCCTTCTGAATCTTCAAAAGTCTATCAGTAGAAAGGTTGGAAATGCATAAATGAACATTATTGTTCATGGGAATGTAACTGATCTGTTTTCCAGAAGAAAATCTGGTTCAGTTCTCTGTTTTAAAAATGGATAAACTCTTGGAAGACCCTCTTGTTCAGTTTCCATTTATGAGGATCTGTCCTGGTCCTGTTCAGCTTGTCAGACACTATATTTTGCTCTGATGGATTGTAAAATGCTTGGAGGGCTAAAATCTTCACAGTCAGCCTACAAAGAAGGTATAACCTGGTACTCTTCTGCTTGTGTACCTCATCAGTGTGCTGTCTTGAAATTACCTGAAGAGATAAGCGGGATCACAGAAAATGAAGAGGTTAAAGGGAAAAATCACAGCCAACATCTCTTTGACATTAATATATTTTTGTATGTCTGAGGCATTACGCAGGGCTTGCATCTTTACCCTCATAGAAACTGCTCCCCAAGTAAAATCTGAGGTGTCTATAGTTACAGGCTGACTTGGGATTTGTGTGATTTCTATTTTTAAATAAAGTAATAATTTCTCTAAGATGAGATTTTCTCCCTGGGCAACCATTGTAAAGGGGCATAGCCCCTTCAGGCATTTCCGGTCAACAAAGGCCAATAAATAAAATAAATAATCATTAAATTCAGTAAAATACATTAAAAGTTTATATAAGCAAAGCACTTTTCACACAAAAGCAGCCACCAAATCCAAAAAACAAGTCCTTTGTTCCAAATGGTTTACCATTAAAATGTCGCCATGCAATTGCACGGCGATGAAGTATTCGAACAACAGATGTTCGAATACTTCATATGTTTGCAGGTTACATGAGCGAACATCTAATTTGCGAATGGACTGTGCATTCACACATATAATGTTCGCTCATAGAAAGGGATTGCGGTACAGTGTGGTTAGGGAAATACATCCCTTTCCTCGCTGTAGTGCGATCTCGGAGTTAGAATATTAAGTTGGGGGGTGTAGGGGGTGCATCCCCCCACGGGGGGGTGCAGGGGGGCTTGACCCCCTGCATAAACGGGATGTTAAGTGTAGGGATTAGGGAGTTACAGTAAGGGTGGCATTGTTGTTAATGCCGTAAAATGTTGTTGTCGACATTTTCAGCATTAACAGCTGTTTTTCGACAATAGGGCCGTTAGGTTAGTTATAGTTTCGGTAAACACTTCAGTTATTCGAACTGTTTTTATTTTTGATATATTGATAGTAAACCCTTCCAAACTGTGGTCCCTGTCAGAAAACTTCCAATATTATGAAAAAAGTCACTTATCATAGCAAATTATTAGGGATAATAGTGGATGATAATCTTTAATTTGATCTGCATATACAAAATCCTATTAGAAAAATCACCAAAAACAAGGGATGCTCTACAGAGCCAAAAACATTTGCACCAGCACAACTAAAACTACACTTGCCACTGCTTCCTTTCTGTCCTCACTACTTTATGGCACTACCATTATTTCTAACCCTCAGGCATAACAAAGATTTCCTAGCCAAAATCTGGCTCCATTCTTGTGCAAAATCAGGATAAACTATACCCCTAAATGTGAAGAAGTACTATTTCATACCTTATACCTCCTTACTCTCCTTTCTTCACTCACTTCCTTACTTCAATTTCTCTCTCCTGACTCTATCTAAATATACCATAACCCTGTTTTTTAGTCTCACTTCATACACTAACTTACTTTTAATTTCTCTGTAAAAAAATCTGCTTTCCTTGCCAAAGCAGCCATTGGCAAATGAGTTCTCCTTTCTCAACTTGAATATAGGCTCCCAATTTGTGCTTCTTCCTCCAAGAAAAACATTGCCAAACTCTAGACTATCTCTAACAGCATCTGCCAATTCATTACAAACTCACCTCTCTGTGAACTTCGCTGTATCAGCTTAGAAAAAGCCAAATGGCTACCCATAAAACAAAGCTCTAACCTGCTTTTAGGCTCCCAACTCTAGAAATTACTACAAATCCACACATTTACTCCCCTTGCAGCTAGACATCACAACAAAATCTCCTTATACAACTTGAGACACAACTCACAAGCCACACTAACTCCCATCACTCCTAGAACCAAACTCCGCAGAACTGCACATGCTTTCTCCTCTCAGGCACCTACTCTTTGGCAAGGTCTCCCTGTCATCATTAAGGAAATCAACACTTATTTTAAATTCAGAATACAGCTCAAAAAGCACTTTTTCATCCAAGCCAAATATTCCTGCTTCAACCCAAGACATATCACCTAATCTTTCTCCTTTAAGAGTCTCTTCTACTGTCTCACAATTCACTGAAGACTCGGCCACATTAGAAACGAATGTACATAGTGTATATTACACTCTGCTTGATTGTATATTGCACTGTGCATGTTCACTGGAATGTAAATACACAGATTTTCTATGTAATCAATCTGAACTATTCTGTTATTGCTTACATTTCTGTATTTTTTTGTTTGTGAAATGTTTGTATTTCACCCAAGCTAAGTCTAAAATTTGTCAAAATTGATCAGTGCACTACCCCAGTAAACAAATACAAATAAATAAATAAACTAGCTACATTTTTTCTAAATATTAAATCATTGTCATATAAATTGTAGCTATTCTTAACCAATGTTTAAGTTGGTATAATTATTTAAACTATAAATGTTTCTGCATTATTTTTGAAGACTGTACAATTATTGTTCGTAAAATGTTTTTGTAATACTTTGGAGCTTTTGTCCCCAGGCACCTGATGAAAATGGGCATCCACCTAGTCGGACTTTCCCACTAATCAAATGTCAATAAATAAATAATAAATAAATAAATAAATAATTCAGGTATGGTATTGGTGGTACAAATTATTGTTGAGTCATCTGCATACTGAATAATGGAGTTGTTGCTAACACAGGAGTGTAAGTCATTAATAAAAATACTAAAGGGTAGAGGTCCTAATAAGGACCCTTGAGGAACCTCTGTGGGAGTATGTAGGAATGGTGAGGAGGAGTTTTGTCATCTAGAGGCTTGTTCTCTATTGGATAGGTAGTTTGAAAACCAGAGTAGGGCTGGGGGGGCATAGCCAATGTGGAAAGCTTAGAGAGAAGGGAGTGGGAGATGGTATCAAAAGCATTAGATAGGTCAAGGATGAAGGATGAAAGTAGTTTGCCTTCATTACGAGCTTGGTTAACTGTATTTATGAATTTCTTCCAAGCAAATGTGTGATGTGGTTTGTTAAATGAAGTGCATGCATATTTTCATCCAAAGGCAAAACATCTACAATGCAAGTTGAGTGCATACTCCACTAATTATTATTTATTTATTTATTTATTTATAGACATTTGATTACCTGGAAACATGGGCGACAGAACTATAGAGCGAGGGGAGAGGGCCCCCCCCCACTTTTGCAGCACTTGCGACCTCTCAACCGTTCCGAATAACTCGTCATCACATGTGCAATTGCATCAGCATGCCACACGTGCCTGTTTGAATACAGGATTCCTGCCATTCGGGCAGAAGGATTTATTGTCTTCCAACTGCAGAGGATTCCTCATTTGGGCAGGATTTCTTTATGCAGAGCTGCTGCACCAGAAGAAGGTACTGTCTTCAGCATTAGATAGATTTAGACAGAGGTGTGTGTGTGTGTGTGTGTGTGTGTGTGTGTGTGTGTGTGTGTGTGTGTGTGTGTGTGTGTGTGTGTGTGTGTGTGTGTGTGTGTGTGTGTGTGCATTCTCATAGCTAACTCATAGCTGATGAGATTATGATTTTGCATGACAGGCTCTTTCACTGAATTTCTTTTCATTGTTGCATCTGTATCAAGCTGCAGCAATTATTGCTGTTTAAATGGTCTAAGGGGATAAATAGTGTTTGATACATCAGTTTCTTTATTTTGTGAATCTGTATGGAAGACATGGGTGTGGAGAAGCTAAAACTGTTTGTAGTTTAAGCTTCTGTGAATTGCAGCTGTAGTTTAATTCTGCTGTGTTACGGGACATAACGTAATAGATGGGAAGCAGAATTGCTTTCCACTTTTGGTGGTCAGTGTTTTTTCTCCATGGTTGTGTGACCACAGAGCCAATATATTTTAGTGGAGGGGGGATTCAGGTAGTTTTCTCGTTGCTGCAATATTTGTTTAGCTGTATTTTGTTATTTATTTTTATTTTAGTGACTTTCTTATATTAAGCTATATTAGTGTCATGATTTTGATTTTACATAGCATGAATCTGAATCTGAAGGTTTGCCCTTTTTCATTTCACATGAATCTATTTATTTAATTGAAAGAAGATTGCATACAGTGAAAAACATACTGCCTAGAAAGTTAGTTAAAAGAGCCACATTTCCTATTTACAAGATATGGTCCTTAATATTTCGGGCAAACTTCTCTATATTCCACTTCCTTGACTTTGCCCCATGCAGATCCCCTATAGACACATTTCTTTAGACACATTGCATGACATGGTGTACTCCATAAATATAAACCTCCACTAGGGTTGTATCATTTCTAGGAAATGGTGAGAATGCCAACAAACTGAAAGTTCACTGAGTTTGTCATTGTTAATCAGGACTGCTGCTCTGTCTTCAAATATAATATTTGCAATCTATGGTTTGAAATATTGATATTGGATAAATATTTAAACAATATTCTCTGTATTACTTCTTTGTATTTAACAAAACCATGTACTTCAGTTAAAGTTGTAGAGCAGCAAATTATATAATTGAGTATATGAGTATGTGCACTCAAGCATGGCTTTTCTTCTTACAATTTCATACTCTCTGTTTATTGAAAAGCTTTCTCGACATCTGTTTGCAATCCTACCCATATACTTTAAATGTGTGAGACATCTAGGTGTACACACATCAAATGGACTGAAATGAGCAAAGTGTTATGGTTTTAATACCTTAGCACACGTGATGATAAATTCCATTGGAACTGCTAACCAGATGAAATTTATTTTAGTGTCAGAAATACCACATCAAAGTTAAGTATTAAAAGAAATTAGAGAACTTGAACACAATGGAATGACATAGCAAGGTTTGTGACTATATGACTCTCACTCGTAAGAATGACAAATACATTTAAAATATGGATTCTTAGCTAGGGCATTTTTTTGAAGAATCTCCAGGTCCTCTCTCTCTCTCTCTTTCTGTCTATGTGGGATTTTGCCAGGTACTCTGGGTTCTTCCCAAGGGACTGTGTATGTGAGTGAGTATTTGTATGTGATGTGCACAGGGTACTGGGTTCAAGACTTGGCAGTGAAATGCATGGTGGTAACACAACATTTTATGCAAGCAACTTTCCAAAATTATGTAAGCAATGTTTAAAATGTGTTCCTGGTTTTTGCCCCCCCCCAATTGAAAATAAGTTCAAGAAGCTGTGCAACATGCCTATAGTTTACACTACTATGATTCTGTATTTATATATTTTGTGTAGAAGTAGACTGTTATCATGGAAATGCTCTGAATAGGGCAGGTTTGTCATTATTGGTGCATGCATTTTGCTTCATTGCCTACTGGAAAAATGTTCAAACGATACATTTAAAATGCAGTTGTGTGTGGAATTAGACCTTTATGATGGAAATGTTCTGAATAGGGCAATTTTGTCATTATTGGTTAATGCATTTTAGTTTCATTGCCTACTGGAAAAATGTTTAAACAATAAATTTAAAATGTGCTCTAACTTAAGTCTAACAAGTGTGCTGTATTATACAAGGAATATAATGTAATACAATCAGGAAGGTGAATCAAGGAATGCATACATGTATGCATGGCCCTAAAAATGTGTTTGAAAACAGCCCAGAGGAAAGTGTGAAAGGCTCAAAATCATGGGCAAATGTTAAGCTTTACTCTTGTTATCAAAGCAATGGATGAAGGTAAAACAGTTCGCACTACATTACCTTGACCTGGCCAAGCCTTTTGACACAATCCCCTACTCAGGTATAGTACAAAAGATGAATAATGTAGGAGCAAACACTTACATCACCAGCTGCATTACCAACTTGGCTCACAGGATGCAGGAGATCAAAACAGGGGAAGAGACCAGTCACCAACGGAGTCCCCCAGGGTTCGGTGCTGCGACATTTTCTGTTTGGCATATACATCTTAAAAGTAAAAGGAAATACCAAAGAGGTTTGGCCAGATAAGTTTGAGATGACTACAAGCTAGGAGAAGTTATTGAATCCCCAAATGACTTAACCATCATGCAGGAAGGTTTGTCGCAAATAATAACTGGTGTCAAAATCATGACAATGCCCTCTGAGAACTGATCCAATTGTTTGGCATTTTGGAACTTGTGTGTACAGTGACCTAACGTTTGACCAACATATGCCCAGAGTCATAAGAAAGCCTTTCCATATTGCACAAACAAATTGATTGTGACTAGATCTAGAGATGTTGTTGTCCCCCTTTATAAATCTCTCATTATGTCAATCATTTTGTATAATGCCCACTTTGGCATGTATCTGTCCAGCCCCATGCAACAATTGGAATAGCTTCAGAGATACCTTACTAAAAGGATACAACTCCTAAACCTTACTAAATGGATACAAGTCCTAAACAATAGGTCTTGCATGGACCACCTCAAAGATTTATTACTTTACTCAGTATCCTACAGATAGGGTTGCCAGCTGTCTGTTTTTTGACTGGACTGTCCAGTTTTCTGACAAATTGTCCAGTTACCAACTTCATTCAAAACCGGACACGTGAAGTCCGGTTTTGTGTTGTGCTTTGTAGGTTCCACCACCGTTTGATTTTAAGGAGAAAGGCACACAACTGAATAAGGAATAACAAAGTGTAGTTGCAGGCATGATATAATATCACATGTACATTAGACTATTAGTTTCAACTTTTTCAGCATACTACAGTTCTACAATACACTTTTTGTTGTTTTGTTATTCAGCCCGAAATGAACTATTGCTACAGAATGTAAGGATTTCACAAGTTCTTGCAACTACCCCAGTTAGTACAAGGATGTTCTTAACATTGGTCTGCTCACCAACTGTGTTGGTGTTGGGTCAAGATGAAAAGTGAAGTGAGCTGCATGATGTTTCTGAGAAATGTTATGCACATCAGAAGGCAAAGAAACTCGAAACAGCACCTTTCCCAATGTGCTGTCCAACCCATGGTTAATATAATTAATACTGTTTTTAAAAAGAAGCACTCCACTAAAAAAAGAGTCTCGATGATGCCGCCATGGTCGCACACATATAGTTTAAATACGTCATCAGGAGGTAGTAAAGAAACAAAGCGTCTCCATTGGCTAGCCAAGCTAATTACATCTGAAAGGTTTCACCTTTCAGCTGCAAGGATGCTGTGGCACCGCCTATCATAACATGTGCAGTTAGCAACATTTTAAATTAACTTTACTTAGCTTTAAAGTTTGTCGTAGGTAGCTTAGGTGATTCATTTTGTCTCTTTTCAAATTAGGAATGCTGTGTCAAATGTTATTTAATATTAGCACAGTGTATAGCATTGTGTCAGCCCACTGGCCTGTTACCATTGAAAAGTACAAACTAGTCACTGTTCGTGGTCGTGGATACTGCCACTTCCAAAAAAAGTAATTTGGGGGCATTTATGTACTGACTGCATACTTTTGTCAAAAGAAGGGATTTTTTTTCATAGTCTTTGGTGTATGTTTGAAGCTAAATAACGTTGGGAAAACAAAACACTATTATGGTTGCGGTGTCCTTTACTTTGAACTCAAGAAGGGTCTTTCATTTATGAAGCCAGATCTGCTTAACAAATATTTTGTGGTATAGTATGTAAGGAGTGAGAATACAGGTTAGACTGGATCCACCAGTATGAGCAGTTACTGCTTCAGCTCGGTGTGTGTGTGTGTGTGTGTGTGTGTGTGTGTGTGTGTGTGTGTGTGTGTGTGTGTGTGTGTGTGTGTCACACAGTGGGTGTGACATAGAGAGAGTGGAAAGCATAGCTCTCAACCTCTTGGCACAAAAAATGTGGTCAAACCAAAGGTAATGGGAGGGGCAAAGCCCCAAACATATGGACAAATTTTAAATATTGCTCTTAATAAACGTAGAAAGTTGCTAGAATAAGATCTTGTATCACCATTCATTTTCTGAAGGATAAAGTCTGAAAATCAAATGGGCGGAATAGGGGGTGGAATGGGCGGGGCGGGGTTACTTGTGATGTGAGGGGTGTGGCTTTACTCTGGTTTTAGCCACGACGAAAGGTGGCAACCCTACCTACAGAGTGCTTAGAGGTGACATGTCTGGCATACAAAGCATCCTCCAGCATAATACAGATGGACCTACTGAACATCAGCAAGTCAAATGGCATCAGAAATACTCAGTCCAGGTATCTAAACTGAATGCTGTGGAGAGATGGATATATATCACAGAGGCTACCACTGTTCCAGAACAGACTATCCATAAAAATAAAGCAAAGCTCATCCATCCATATTCAAATGCAACTTGGATCTAAGGATGGATAATAGAAAATGTACTCCAGGATTTCCCCTCATGCCACTAATGGATAGAGGCAGTTCCAAAATGCTGCATCCCTTACATGGCCCCCTCAAATTATCTATTGTATGATCACAGTTGTTCTCACTAGGGCTAATATACAATTATCAGCCATAGGGATAGCTAAGACCAATCAGAAAATGTTAATTCAAGCACCAAAAGGGAACTAAAATGTCCTCCAAGTGAACCTATGTTGTGTTAGCAAATAGTTATAAAAATATTACCCTTTTTAGTTCACTAAGTGCCCCTGTCACCCCCCCCCCCATCTTTAACAGCTTCCTGCGCCTTTGCCTGGAAAGTCTGACTGGGTACAAGCCCATTTTTGAGGAGGCCTGGGAAGAAAAGTTCCAAATTATTACAAAACAGTTTAAGAAAAAAATAAAACGTCTGCAGTTTAAAGTACTACAAAATAATTGATTAAGTTATACGACAATCATGTAATAGTTAGAGAAATTAAAGATAAATTAATGTAATACAAACAGGAACTGCAATATGAAATGAAGGAAAACAGGCATTTAGAAAAGGCCTTTTTAAAATAAAAAAAAATTGTCTCCTTCGAGCCGGATTTGAACCAGCGACCTAAGGATTACTAATTTTCCACTACAGTCCTCCGCTCTACCAACTGAGCTATCGAAGGGACGTTGACAACAGTGTTTCTGTATATGTATATAAAGTGTGTATCACGTGATCGACATATTAGTAAAATGATAGCATTGAAAGCATAGTTAATTGTTTTACTTTTTATCTGTAATACGTTGGAAATACTGCTATATATCACTGGACACTAAAGTACTGAATTTACTACTTTTAAAGTAAAAAAAAACTGACACGGATAGCTACGTTAGGTAAAATAGGATCTCAAATCTCGAGCTACTTTAAAACAATCGCGACAAGTCTAGAGCCCATCTCTGTTCTCGTGCGTGAGAATGTTGTAGTCTGACAGATTTGAACGTTAATGTAGTTAGTATAACTTCATAATGGTGGGGGCAGCAAAATTCAAATACTTAAAATATAATTTGGGTTGTCCGTTTATCAGTTATTTCAAACGATTTCAATTTTGACATACGTCTCAAACTTCTTTTACCCCAAAATAAGGAAAGAGGTTCTGGGCAAGCCTGCATTTTTTTAAACAATAGAAACTCTAATGTGGGACATTTATTGAAGAACTGCAATCTGCAGTAGTCTACAGAAAAATCAAAACATTTACAAGGGACCAGGGGAAAAATCAAAACATTTACAAGGGACCAGGGGAAAATAGAGTCAAAAATCAGTTCTGCAAACTACGGGTTAGCCGTACTACCGTGATGAGGGGTTTGCTACTGTGAGCATTGGGTGGGGGTGGGAACGTATTTCATGCGTCATTAAACTGGGGTGAGTGAAGGGCTGGGGCCAGCAGACTTCTTTATAGTGTCAGGAACTCCATAATTATATAACGTACAGATAAACAAACCACATCTGTAGCAAGAAGCGTTAACCTCAGTCATCCACATGCCTCATCACATCCAGCAGCACTTTACTGTAATGGGGGCGTACCTCTCAGTCTCTTATCGCAACAAAAAAGTCTTGACAACGGCGAAAGTGGGAACAGTTTTTAAATATTGATTTATACATTTAGAAAGTTGCTAGATCAATACATTTTGTTTTGGCATGCATTTTCAGAAGGATATGACGTGTGAAACCCAAACGGCTATTGTTTAGTGACTTCAATTCTCAACGATTATCCAGAAAAACACAAAATTAGCGAGGAAGGGACCCAAAATATGAGGCAAAAATCTTGACATTCTGCGGAAATCTGGACATTTGAGGTTTGAACAGCGACAGTTGATAATTATGGCCATTGTGCAAAGAAGGGCAAGGATGCCCCAGATTTTGATTACAATTTTAGCTTTGTCCCTTTTAATACATTTTACAACTGGTGAGTTTTACACTTTATACATAATAACAATAACTGGAGTTATATGCTTCTTACATTAATGTTTATATTAATACACATGTCAAAGTCTCAAGTTAATAGTACTAATACTTTAAAAGTGTCCCTGATTGTCAAGGATTATTTCTGGATTTGCCCCTGATTCTCTTGAGATTTGTTTGTCCCTGATGAGTTCAGAGCTATAAAGGGCGTACTCAAAATGCCATTGCAGAATTATAATGTGGCAAGAGGTTGGTAACTACACAGCTACTGGTGCAGGCTGCAGCCACTGGGTGGTACTGGGTTTTGTTGAAAGCTTTGTAACCTTTGGTAGTGATTCATAGGCTCCTAGGAGATTACTAGGTTATTGACCCGGAGGACATTTTAAGCCTAGTTCTTTTATCCTAATGTAATACCTAAGAAATGCTAGTCAATACTCACGATTGCATTTAGTGATGACTGCCCATGTCCAGGAGGATTGTGGGCTCTATCCCTGATAAGAATTTACAGTGGCCCATCCACTCATCCAGGTTTCTGTTGAACAGTGTCATAGAGGTGCTGTGTTTCATATGAATTGGTAACCTGTTCCAAAGAGGTGACAGTTGCTGGTGGATAAATCTGACCCTCCAGCATGTCCTATTTAAGTCGTAGACCATATTTAGGTCCCTGGAACGGGTAGCTGTAGTTCTATTTGATTTACGGATATGCAGCAAGTTCATTAGGTTTGGATCTTGCATTGCTGTGTAGGCCAGGCATAAGTCTTCCCTAAGAAATCTATATGGTGTGGAATATAGTGACAGGGAAGTTACTCTGTCTGTGTATGGCACATGCTGGAGCCCCTTAATCTTCTTTGTTAGAAACCTCTGAGGTCTCTCTGTTTGCTGTTGGTGTTTAGTACGGTACTTGCCAAATGGGCTGTTAAACTCAATTATAGGCCGGATAAGTGCCAAGTATAGGCGGGGTTATAACATCTTCTGCTCTCGAGGCGATGCCTTTACTAATCAAGTGTGCTATGTAGAACGTTTTTCTTACAACAGTAGACACATCGTGGTCGAAGTTAAGGCCGCAGTCAGCATGTGATCCCAGGTCCCTTACCACTTCATGGGTACTTTGGATATTGTTGTTGATTTGGTGGTGTGAGGGACATTGTTTGTGCCAAAGGAAATGATGATGCATTTCTTTGCATTCAGTTTGAGACCGTGACTAATGCACCAGTTGTTGTTCTGTGTGAGACCCTCCTGGAGTGTACTGACATAATTTGGGGATTCACTGATTGCACCCAGTTTGCAGTCGTAACTTGGTCAGCCACAACCCCTTAGTTTTGATCTGAACTTCTGAGCAGTGTATACCAAACAGTAGGGGGCTCAGCACTGACCCCTGTGGCACCCACTGGTAACAAGTCTACTGATGTGGAGTCACCCAGTTTGATAGTGTGTGTCCGGTTTGTGGGCCAGTTGGCAACCCATCTTACAACAAAGGGGTTTACATTCAATTTGCTCCTTTGCTGGTACTTTTCCATTATCGGGGGCAACACTTTTAATGAGCGCTTTCCATTCCATTCATTGGGACAGTGTTGTCATGGATACAATGACTCTTTGGTAGTAACAGCTGTAATCCTGAAATGTGATTATTATAACTAGCTCCAATTTCAAGCACCCCATTTCTAGCTCAAAAAGTTTAAGCTCTTTCGCCTAATTTTTTTTCAAGACGGGTAGCAATTTACAGTCAACTAACAGTGCCCAGTCCCAGCTTTAGTCACTTTAACTTCAGAAACTCTATATTAATTAAACTCCTGTTATGTTATAGTGTTTTAAAATCCATCATTACCGATATATATAACACGTCTCTGGTTTGAAAAAAACATTATTTCTATTATTTATGTATTTATTTTTCTTTTTTGAAGGGGATCTGAGTCTGCCTCAGCTGTGGAAGTAAGAAATTGAGAGCTACGTCATTTAGCAGATAATTGGACAGAGCAAAATAGCGTATACATACATCTGATTATCATTCAAACACATTTTAAAGAGCACCTGTACAAGACAGAATCCAGAACAAGGAAAACTGCCCACGATTATTTAGTACATTAAATGTTGTGTAACCACGGGTCAAGATTATTGTGCTATACTGCTGCTGAAGTTATGTTAACGCTTAATAACCCCAACAGGGTAACGGTAGATAGTAGCGCATGATGAGGTAAGTGTCAGTATGAGGTGTGACAGTCCAAGAAAGTGTTGCCCCAGTGTGCAATAGACTCTTTCAGTGTGGAAGTTTGAGGAACGTCATTCTTGGTCATGAGGTACACTTCAGAGATATGAGAATATGTACACACATTAAAATAAATGCAAGGTAACTAAGGTTGCTACCTTTTTAAATGGGCAAAGTGGGACATTTTTGTATGAACACGAGATTTTATAGGACAAACCATAACCGCACCTATTGCAAAGGTCTGAATGTTTTTGCCAAAATAAAAGCTTATTCTTATTGGACTTGATTTGCTTATACTCTTTTAGATAACATTTATGTGTTTCAGATACAAAATAATATTCTGTTCAGTTTTAGAAATTGAAATTGAAAAAGGGGTCATTTACATAGTAACGGCAACACTTTCTAAGTAGTAGCTGCATTCATAGCTAAAATGTAGGCGCATCACGTGTTGTCCAGATAATGGAAAAGTACCAATTTGCTAAATTTATTGGTAATGCCTGAATGTGGGATTGTGTCAAAAGCCTTTGTCAGGTCAAGGTATGCTGTGTGCACAGATTTGCCCTTGTCATTGACCTTGGTCACATTTTCAAAGAAGTCCACCAGATTTAATGGGCTGGATCTGCTCTTCACAAAGCCGAACTGGGTAGGATCCTGAGTTTGGAGGTCACCTATGTCTTTATTTATGAGGTCCATAATGATACGTTGCATGGCCTTACAGATGAGACTGGTTAGGCTTATGGGTCTGCAATTCCCCAGTTCTGTTGCTCGGCCACCCTTGTGGAGGGGAATAACTGCTGCTCTTCTCCATTCCCCAGGAACAAAGCCTGTGGGTAGGCTATGTTTGAAAACAGTACTTGGTGGTGATGCTTGTTCATGTTTTAGCCTGTTTAGAAGAGAGCCTGGAATGTTGTGTGGTCCCATAGAGGCTATGTTTTTTGCCTTGGACAAGGCTTTGAGGACCTTGGGGGGGGGGTTAAGGGAGAGTTTGTTGTAAGTTAGAAGGGAATTAAGGGAGTGAAATTTTCATCAAACCTATCCACTAGCAGGTTTGCTGTCCCTGTGGGGTCAGCGTGTATGATACCATTGGCCACCACTTCAAGACATGCTTGTGTCCTACCCTCTAGGTTACATACATAGATGTAAAAGGCTTTATGGTTATCCTTGGCTGTACTTGTTAAACTACTCTCAAAGGAACCCTTGGAGGATTTGACAAGTTATCTTATTTGCCTGTTGAGGCTGAGGACGGTGCTTTTCCATTGTTGGGGCCTTGCCTTTCTTTTCTTGGACAGCAACTTTTTCCATTTATTGCAAAGTTTGTTGATGCCAGATGTTCACCATGGAAGCTTGTTTTTAACTGGAGCTCTGGCTTTGATTCTTTCTGGTACTGCCTAGTTTATACATTTATGCAAGTGATTCTACAGGGCTTTAGTGTAAGCTTCATTGTAGTTACCACTTCTAGCTTGGGGTGGGGCATGGAATGCATTTATATCTTCACTTAGAAGGGTATAGTTTGTCTTGGTGAAATTTTGTTGTCTGATTTCACCCTTTATGAGTTCTGGTGTTAGTGCCAGCTCAAAGGTGACTGATCTGTGGTCAGTTTTAACTAATGAGTGTCCTACAGTTGTGGCAGTACATCTTTTTGACATGTTGGTGAGGACCAGATCCAGAATGTTTGTTCCCCTTGTCGGGGTATGGACAATTTGTTCCAGGGCATTAAAATTAACAAAGTCAAGGAACTTTTTCACTAGTGAGTTAGAGCTAGTATAGGTTTCCCGTTTGATGGTGGGATAATTGAAATCCCCCATAACCAGTTTGTTTGGTAAAATTTGGATTGTCTCCAGTTTTGTCAAGTAGGCATCATGGGTGTCAGGAGCCATATAGGGGGATCTATAACTGGCTATGACATAGATAGGGGTCTTACCCACTGTAACCTGGACCTGGAGTAACTCCATGGAGTTTTCCAGTCTAACTAGACGGGAGGTGAATTTAACTCTAATATAGATTGAAACACTGTCTCCTTTGGTTTTCACATGTTCATTTTGTAGACTAAAAGTGTGGAAGGCATTGTAGCCCTGCAAGGCTGGGGTACTGTCTGTGGTCTTGAACCAGGTTTCTGTGACTGCACAGATATCTACATCTTCTAGTGATAGAAGTGCTTCAAGGGAGTACAGGTTTTGGTTTAAGCTCCTAGCATTTAGCAGCATGACCCTTATTTTGTTCTGATTGGTTAATTTCATGTCACTAATGTTGTTTTCCAGACCTTGCCTAAAAGGCATTATGGGGGAGGCAAGAGCCTTTACCAGCAGCCAAAATCTTAGAGGTGCCCATTGCAAATCCTCTCTGGCAAAGCTGTGAGGTTTGTCGACTATGGCTTCCCAGGTGAAAGGAACTGGATCTCCTTTGAATGACACACAAAATTGAGCCAGTTATTGAAATCAATTATTTTTTGTTTATACTGTGGCATCATTCTAGGTGAGGGCAGTATGCTGCTCAAGGGTAGGGACATACCTGCCTGGGACACAAAAGCACAGAGCTCAAACATGTTTCTCTTCATATAGTCCAGTGAGGTACATCTCAGGTCATTCGCACCAACATCAACTATGACAGAGTCATAACAGTAATTGTTTGCTGAGAGACCTGAGTGCATGCGTGATTTGATGAATCTTGGCACCGGACAGGCAGCTGACCTTGACTTTCTCCTTGTGCACTCTGGTGAGTGGAACATCCGTGTGTGTGTCACTATCGAGTCTCCGATGACTAGAAAATTTGTTTTTTGAGTGTTGCATCTTACTGGCTTGGTGAGTGAGACATTGGTGTTGCTATGTGTCATGGGTGCTGTGGGGACTCTGTTAGTTGTAGCAGTCTTGTGCTTCGGAGGTCTCTGGTGTTTCGGTAAGCTTTTTGAGAGAAGCTCCTCTTATGTGGATTTACATGTAGGGTTGCCACCTATCCATTTTTTTTTTCTGGACTATCCAAAAATCAAACCGTTTGTCTAGTAGTGCAGAAAACACTGTTAAATTGGCAGATTTACTGTGCTTTTTTACAGAAAAGCATAGTAAATCGGCAAAAAGTAGGTATCAGGAATGGAAAAAAAAGGCGTTCCACATCAGTTAATGTCACAACGACATCACAAAATAGGCGGAACATGGACGGGACAGGGGGCAGAAATGGGTGGGGTTACAGGTGATGTGAGGAGTGTGGCCTTGGTCCAGTTTTAGCCACAACTAAAGGTGGCAACCCTGTTTAGTTGTTTGATGCATACTATGTGTATGAGTAGTGGTACTATGAGCATATGTAGTGGTGGGTGAGTTGGCAGCCTTCTCCATGTTACTGCTTTGAGTGAGAGAGAGCATAGCTTATAGATTCTTGGTGTAAATACATCTCTCGCACTCTGTACTAAAGTGTGTTATTAGTAGAGGGTTGTCTATGTACTTGAGGCAATTGGTATACTGCCTCAAGATACCTAAGTTAACAAGGTTGGTGGAGAAACAAAGGTAGTCCAACTGTCCATAATGCTCGGTTTAAAACTGTTGTTACTAGAGGTGGCTATTCAGAATCAGTCATGGAGGATCTCAGTGGATTAATATATCTGCCTTGGTTTTAGTGAAAATTTGTTGAATTTATCTGTCTGGCTTTGTTGCACAAATGCAGGGCCTAAATACCAGAAGCTAAGAACTTGAAAAAAAAATTTAGAAAGATTCAAAAGGAGAAATAAGGATGCTTATTCCAAGCCCTAGACTGTCCTCTCTTTACCAGACAGGTCCCAATCAACACAATTCTCTCACAAAGGTGCAGATAGGCCTTTTTCAATCCAAGATGGCCTGGAAAATGTGCTCAGAACAAACCACTACAAAACAGTTCCAGAAGCAGCAAGCCTGTATCTGGACTACGCTACAGCTACTAGCTACCCTAGTTTCAGTGGGAAAACACTAGACAAAGTTTAAAACAGCAGAAAAATAGCAGCGAGAAACTAAAAAAAAAATTTAAAACAGCAGAAAATCAGCAAGGAGACACTAATCCCGGGTCTGCTGTTTGCATGCAATTCATTTAACAGATGTCCTTATGAATATCTTTAATGTCTGTCTGAGTCAGGAAATAATTTCCAAATGCTTTAAAAACATGACAGTAGTACCACTAACAAAGAAGTCACTACCATCATGCATTAATGACTGCCACCCTGTAGCTCTAACCTCCATTGTGATGAAAAGCCTTGAGAGGCTGGTCAAACATGCAATAACATCTAAGCTACCTGCAGATCTTGACCTGCTGCAGTTTGCTTACTGAGCAAACTGCTCTACTGCGGATGCTATAGCACTGACACTTCACTTCTGGCTGGACCAAATAGAAAGTAAAAACTAGCTATATGAGGTTACTATTCATTGACTTCAGCTCTTCTTTTAATAAAGTCAACCCTATACAGCTAGTAAGGAAGCTGCTTCAACTAGTCATCAGCATGCCACTTTGTAATTGGATTCTGAGCTTTCTCACAGACAGACCTCTGAAAGTGTGCATAGGAAATAGCTCCTCGGATAACAAGGTTTCTCTTGAAGAGTGTTAGCGAGGGGCTCTGCCTAATGTAGATTGGAATCTTGTTCCAGAGCATATGATGTCTCTGGGATAGGAATCTATCCCTCCAGCACGTCCTATTTATTGTTGTGGTGAGGTTTAGATCCCTAGAGCATGTGGCTCGAGGGGATATGGTGTTCTTTAAGTGGAGCATGTCCATCAATTCTGGGTTGGACATGGCCTTGTATGTCAGGCAGAGATCACCTCTGAGTAGGCGGTATGCAACCGAGTACAGCTGGAGTTTCTTCTGTCGAGCTGCATAGGGCATCTGTTTTAGGCCAGTGATCCTCTTGGTGAGGTACTTCTGTGGTCTTTCCAGCTGTTGCAGGTGCCTTGTAAATACATCCCAAATGGGGCATTGTACTCTATGATGGGTCTGATGAGTGATTCGTAGAGGGGCACAATGACCTCTTTTGATCTGGATGCAAACCCTTTTGTGATTAGGTGGGCCACATAGAAGGATTTTCTAACCACTTTGGCAATGTGATTATCAAAGGAGAGATTACTACCTACTTGGGTCCCTGGATCCCTTATTATGTCTTCTGTATTTAGGGGGCTACCACCTATGTGGTAGTTTGTGGGTACTTTGTTTTTGCCAAAGGGGATGACTATGCATTTTTTGGCATTTAGCTTGAGGCCATGGTTCTGACACCAGGTATCTGTCTCAGTGAGACCCTTTTGGAGGATGTCTGTGTCAGCCGGAGAGTCAGTTATAGACCCTAGTTTGCAGTCGTCTGTGAACATGGTCAGCCATAGTCCTGCTGTGCTTGCCTGTACTTCTGAGAAGTATATGCCGAACAGGAGGGGGTCATAGGACTGAGCCCTGGGGAACGCTGCTTGTAACCGGTTTAGAGTCAGACCTAGCTCCCGCAACTCTTACTATGTGGATTCTGTCCGTGAGCCAGCTGGCAACCCATCTCGTGACGTAGGGATTTATGTTCAGGCTGGTGAACTTGTCCATAATACCAGAATGGGGAATGGTGTCGAAGGCCTTTGTGAGGTCTAGGTAGGCTGTGTGGACCACCTTTTCCTCGTCTATAGCCTTGGTAACTGTCTCAAAGAAGTCCACCAGGTTTAGGAGGCATGATCTGCCCTTAACAAAGCTGAACTGGGTAGGGTCCAGTGTTTGCAGGTTCCCAATGTCTCTGTTAATGAGATCCATGATGATGTGCTCCATAGCCATGCAGGCCAAGCTAGTCAGGCTTATAGGGCGACATTTCTCAGGGTCTGTTGTGGCTCCAACTTTGTGGAGCAGAATAACTTTTGCTGTGCGCCACTCTATGGGCACGTAGCCTGTGGAGAGGCTCAGTTTGAACAGTGTGTTTAGGTGAGGGGTTAGTTCATCTTTGAGCTCATGTAGGGCGCAGCCAGGGACATCGTCCGGTCCCATTGATGTTGTGTTTTTGGCTTTGGAGAGGGCTCTTTTAACCTGAGTGTCTGTTATTTCAAGGGCACTACATTCTTCTGGTATGGTTATGGGCCCTTTTGGGGGTGAGAGGGGGTGAAGTTTGCACTGAACCTCTCTGTCAGGATGTTGGCGATATCGATTGGTTCAGTGTATTTTGTGCCATTCTGCACTAACTCCAAGCAGATCTGAAAATTGCCACTTAGATTCTTGACATAGCTAAAGAATGCCTTGTGGTTATCTTTGGAGTCCTTGGTAATTTTTCTTTCGAAGCTAGCCGTGGATGATTTTATGAGGGATCATAGTTTCTTGCTGATACTGATCAGGGATGTCTTCCCTTCTTGGGATTTTACTCTTTTCTGTACTAGTTTCCTCCTTCTATTGTATAGCTTGTTTATGGCAGGGGCCCACCGGACTGGTTTCCTTTTCTTGGAGGAGTGAGTCTTGGTTTTGCTTGGGATAGCACAATCCATGCATTCTTGTAGTTGCCCGTAGAGTGCATTAATAAAGGATTTTGCAGCTTGTTATTCTTTAGCATGGGGGCTTTGAAACTTTCCACCTCAGTCTTAAGTAACGTGAACTTTGCTTTTGAGAAGTTTTTCACTGTGGTTTCTTTGACCGGGGGTGGGTCAGAATGTGGATATCCAGAGTGATTAGTTTATCATCAGATCTAACCAGCGAGGGGTTGACCTCCGCTGTGGAACACCGGTCGCCCATGTTGGTGATGACCAGGTCCAATATGTTGTCACCTCTGGTGGAGATGTTGACCAGTTCATCCAGGGCATTTGAGTTTATAAATTCTAGGAAAGGGCAAGGGAGTTAGCACTTGAGTAGCTCTCCCAGTTAATGTTTGGGTAATTGAAATCACCCAATATCAGGGTGTTTGTTAGGACTTTTATGTTTCTCAGTGTTTCCAGAAATGCGTAATGGGGGTACTGGGACATGGTGGGTGATCTGTAGCAAGCTACAATTTAAATTGCAGTTTTGCCCATTGTTAGTTGCACATGGATGATATCTGAAGCATCGTGCTGTGCCACTAACCTGGAGGTGTGGGTATCCTTGATGAATATGGATACACCCCCGCCTTTTGTATTTCAGTCTGGGTTTTGTGGCCAAAATGTATGGTATGAGTTGTAGCCTGGTAGTGCTGGGGTGCTCTCTGGAGCCTTAAACCAGGTTTCTGTTACTGCACATATATCGATTTTCTCCATACTGAGGAGTGCCTCGAGTGCGTGCATTTTGAGGTTTTGACTTCTGGCATTGAGTAGCATTACCCTCAGTTTTTTGTTACTTGTGCTATTTACGGCTGTGGGTTTGTCTTTTGAGCCTTGCCTAAAAAATGTACTATGGGGGTGGCAAGAGCCTTAGCCAGTATTCGAAAGCCGAACGGTGACAGGCACAAGCCATCTCTAGTGAAGCAGCGTGGCTTGTCGAGCTCTTAGCCAGTTTTTGAAATTGATCATTTTTTCTTTATACCATGGTATAATTCTTGGGGAGGGCAGGATGCTACTCAGGGTCAGGGTCATACCGGCCTGGGCTATGTGATCAGAGAGCTTTTCCATGTCTTTTTTCATGTAATCGAGGGAGGTACGGCTCAGGTCATTCACACCAAAATGGACAATGACAAGAGTCGTATTTGTACCTGTTCTGGAGTGACCTGAGTGCTTGTGTTATGTGGCGGATCCTGGCACCCGACAGGCAGCTAACAGTGACCTTCTCCATGTTCAGTCTAGTGAGTGGGACGTCAGTGTGCCTGACTATAGAGTCATCTATTACCAGTGTTTTGGGTATGTTATTTTGCCTTAAGGGCTGTGATTGCGTGGCACACTGGTTTTGTGAAGTATGTGTTTCATGGTTTGTGTTGGGGGGTGGAGGTTGCTTGGATGTCTGCTTTGGAGGTCTCTGTTGTTTTTGCAGATTTTTACTTAGAGCCTCTGAGTATGTTTTTGTGTATTTATGTGTGTTTTTTGCAGGTGATGGTTTCATAGGTCAGTGTGAGACTGGTGGTGTGATGCAAGTAATTCCCTTCTCCTCTTGACTGTCTGGTCCAGTCCTGGGATGAGAGAGCTTAGCCTCCAGTTTGGCTGTATAATTGCATCTCTCACATGTATTAGTGTTTGGTGGTAGGAGGAGAGGGTTGTCTGTGTACATGAGGCAGTTGTGACATTGCCTCAAAATGCCCAGATTCACCAGTTGGACCGGAGAGTACACCTGAAACTGCCGCTTGGACATGCCTTGATTGGTACAGTGAACTGTTTTACTAATTGGCTGGTAAGGTCGATTAGAGAGCCTTGTCCTTCTCTACAGTATAGGGGGGGTCTAGTGCTAAGGTTTATTAGTGCCTGCTATGAGTTTTGAGCAAGTGCCGGTCTGAGAAGTGAATGGTTTGAGTGTTTAAGTTGAAAGTTTGTCTAGTTCCAAGGGAAAAATTGAAGAGTAGACTTTGTGGAGCCGGGAATAGTTATACCCTAGCTAACCAACACTGCCCGGCATGCAAAACTATGCTAATGCAGGTTTTATAGCAGGGAAATGAAAGAGATAGAAATTAGCCATACATATCATTTGGCTAGAGCTTCCATAGCATAAAATGCAGAACTATGGCATTCAGAGATAGGCCGTCAGACTGTTGAACTTTTGCAACAATCACGCTCCATGCTGACCATCTGGGCCATTAGTTCAGTATGGAAGACCGTCTCAAGTTATGCAATAGCTTGACTGCCTGTCTCAATCCAATATTAGTGCAGTTCTCAGTGAGGCGAGCCAATTCATTGGTCATCAGGGTAGTAGTAAGGCCAGAAAAATGCCACATTATAGTGCAATATCTAATGCTAGTCTGTAACTCAATCAAAGTGCAATACTCATGAAGGTCTCATTCTGAGCAACACTCAATGTAAGTCTTTCATGCATGGTCTTACCTCAGAAATGTGCAATACTCAAGCAAGCAAAGAGATAGCTGTATAATAAATGTTAATCTTAAGTTAATTTATGTGAAATATTAGGATTATCTAGCTAGAACATTATGGTATATAGTAAGTAATTATATATGTATTAATGACTTGTTATATAAGTCCATGTGATATTTGTACATTTGAGACAGGAGATATGGAATTTTGTTCAGCTTTTGCACTTGATTCTGAATGACAATAAAGTTCACTTTGACTTTTTTGCTTAAAATAATAGGTTTTGCATTAGTATGCAATTTCTGAAGTATATGAAGTCTGAATCATATATGTCAGTCATTATTTAGTGATGTCAGTCTTCAGTCATTTGTCAGAAAAACACAAGTTTTATTAGGAACAGACCAAAAATATGAGATGAAATCTGGACATTCCGTGAAAATTTGGGTAGTTGAGAGGCATGGCTCAGTCAGAGGCATACCTCTCAAATGTACAGATTTCCACAGAATGCCAAGATTTTTGCCTAATATTTTTAGTCTGTTTCCATATAATTGTGGTTTTCTGGCAAACCATTGGCAAATCATTGAGGGTTAAAGTCAGATAATAATAACAGACATTTTAGTTTCAGACTCCATATCCTTCAGAAAAATCATGCAAATGCAAAACCTGTTGTTCTGTTAGCTTTCTAAGTTTATAAGAGCAATATTTAAAAAGTGTCCCTATTTTGGGGCCTTTGTTCCCCTATTATTCATGGCTTTGTCCAAATTTCTTGCTCTAAGAAGTTGAGAGGCTTGATCACAAGTGCTTATTATTTCTGTGCGTTACTTTGCTGCTACTTTTGGATGACGTGCCTGCAGACATCTGAACAAGGGGCTTTTTTCTAAGCAGGTCTTTTGCAATCCCCTACCCCCACCTCAACACCCAGACACACTCACAGCACATGCGTACTACCTTTTGCTCTACAGTTTTTTTAAGTTTTCTAGGCAGGTGTACAAAGCCTTAATTTTCAGTTTTTATTTAAAGCACTTCTATTCAATAAGGAATTCCAGCTATGGACTAAAATTATAATTACTATAAAATTAAAACAACCAATATAGTGTAAGCATAGAGTTTAATTTGTTTTCAGTGAATTATACATCATTCTGTATTATACTCTGAAAAAACGGCACGCTGCCTTGGCCAACCGTTGTTTGGAAACCGTTATACTAATGGAAGGGAAAAGGGTCGCGCGACCTTTTTTTTTCCAATAGTATAACTTTTTTTTTAACTCGTGTCGTCTCGCTTAATGGGTTTTACATTAACATATACAGAGACAGACAATAAAAAAAGCACTCAGCTGTTTTTTATTGCTTTTGTCTCGCCATGTTAATGTTAAACCCATTTTACATAACGACAGTGTAAAAAGCAAACGGAGAAAAGCAAGATCTTTTTTTTTTTTTTTATATTAAATGAGTGTTAATGAATAGCGAGTTTTTTTAAAATAAGCAACGGCAACGGAGATGTCCATTTTTTAACTGTCCTGTCCATGTTAAACATTTAACATAGCTTAAACACTAAAAAGCGTCATATACTATATCATATGGTCAATAAATGGTGTGTACACGGTTGGGTTTGTTATCTTCTCCGGCCAAACCACGCCAACCAAACGTGGTGGAGTAATTACCCACTCCCAGGCGTGGGTTATTGCTATATTATTCAGCTTACAAGGAGGACACTATTGTTAATGTGACAGGATAGTATACCTAATTCTGAACAACATGTTCTGTACCCCTTACAGTTCTAAAAGGCATGTTGTGGTAATCCAGGGAGATCGCACTTTCTGCCTCACTTACCTTATCATGCAACTCCACAGCATTGGATGAATGGATGGTTGGACAAATAGAAACATTAGGACTGCAGAAGAGCTGCAGCTACATACTCTGCATGCAGCTGGCACTTGGCATACATGCAAATAAGCTACAAGGCAAGAATAAGACTGTAATGCAATTTGAAGAGAGCCAAGTGTCAGACAGCAGCTATATGTAAAATTAGATTTGCAGTGCTGTTATACTTCTGTTATACAAGTGTACTGCAGTGCTGCAGAACAGCCTGTGAACCCAGCTACCCCATAACACACACACACACACACACACACACACACACACACACACACACACACACACACACACACACACACACACACACAAATTTTATCATGCATCTCACTGTAAACTGCCAGCATTATAACACCACAGCACTCCAAAACTGTATCAAAAGGCACCTGTAGATATGAACATGCACACATAGTACACAAAACAGTTGATATCCTATATCGTGTAGTTGATGCTGCTGTAAATGCATATCCACATCATAGTCTTTTCTAAGGACATTGGTGGGATGTGTCACGGTGTGGCAAGATACTGTATTCTGTGACATCGATGTGATGCAAATGAGCATTAGTGTGGAAGACTGCTAATTACAATTTAGTTATTTATTTGCTTTTGTATACATGAAGAGTCCAGGTGGGATCAATGCCCATTTTCAGTGGAAGCCCTGGGAGAAAAGATCTAAAAAATAGTACATGTACAATAAAACAAAGTTTAAACAATGTCTAAAGAATTATGTGCAAAATACCAAAATTCACTAAAACTGAATAAATAGGAAATATCACACAAAGTTGTAAAGTGTAGTAAGTTCAGTGAAGTCACATTGGTGCATTTTACAGAACATCATTGAAGCAAGAAATGATGACTATAAATGTAATAGCATCACTAAGCAGTAGAGAGTACCAGCACATGGTAGCTAAAGTGATGTGATGTGCATCTATAATCATGCTGATTTGCAAGCCAATAAAAGAACAGAAGCGCCTGTGTTTCCCCTGAGAGGAAGCAAAGCACAAAGAGCAAGTTGGGAAGAAATGGTTTAGTAGGTAAGATGAGGAAATCATTAGTATTTGGGTATTCTTAATGTGAAATGTAAGACATTTGCAAATTCTAGTATGTTTTAGATATAGTCTGAGGTTAATCTTAAAAGTGCGAAGATTTTTTTATTTGTCTGATGATGAAGGGAATTCTGTTTTATAGTTTAGTTGTGCTTGTGCTATAAAAACAAACAGCAACAGTGCACACTGAGCACTCTTTCAACAGCTGGACTTGACTGGAACAATGTGCAGAGAGCGTTCGCATTACTGTACATTGTGATACACTGCCAAAGGTTGAACAGTGCAGCTCAGCTGTGTACTTAGTACATACAATTCTAACATCTTACAAAAAAGTCCTCATGAAGTCATGTTGTAATGATGCAGTGCAGCTTGGTAACAAGACATTTTGATTTTAATTTTTTGACTGGGTAAGTCACCTTATCTGTCTAAGACCCATTTTAACCATTATCCAGGACATTATGCTGCATTATTTACCAAAAGAAATAGCTTTATGTTAGCTGGAGATATTTGCAGACAGGTCAACTCATGCCAAGACACTGAGCACAGATGCCTTCTCCCCATGAAGCAGTTGAACATTTTGTACGTGCAGTGTTTTTCCTTCATCAGATGTCTCCTGTATCTTTTAGTAGCAGTGATGTCCTATATGCATAGCTGTGCACCCTGTAAAATGACAGTTCCCAATTCTTGGGCTTCAGCTATGCCCTCTACATGTGTGATTGCAGAGTTGGGCAAACTATGCCTTATGCACTAGAATGTTTTCCCTTTTGGTTCCTGGATGGTGCCTGCACCTTCACATGTGTTGGTAACCAGATATGCAAGCTATACCCAGCAAACAATTACACCAACACCAAAATGGTTATCTGTCTTATTAATGATTTAACACATGACAATGTGTGGTCTGTGAGAATCTGCAGGGTCATGGGTTTGAAGATTATTTAAATTCATTAATAGACATCATCTCTCACCTGATACCCTGTTTTTGTCTGAGTTGAATGCCACTGTCCCCAAGGTATAAGATCTTTTATAAGGGCTTTCTAGCCATAATCTGAGGATTCTGTGAAAATTCTGTGGTATAGACTTGAGGGAACAGACAGCAGCTCCTGAATGAGTGCAGTTAAGTTGTACCAGATTAAGCTGGTGTTTGGTTTACAGCCTTTTCAAAAGTTGCTCTGGCTAATTGGAATAGAGTGTCATTTCACATAAGAACTGCACATATCCTCTTAATGTTCTAAAAAGGACAATTTATTTGGCACATAGTTGTTTTAGAAATGAAAGTTACAGAACACAATCGCACTATGTATTAGGAATGAAATTAAAACATATTGTCATTGAAAAGCTAAAAAGGGACTTAGCCTTCAGCTGAGTTTGCACTTGTACCTGACATCTCAACTAACTAGATCTATTGCTTCTCTAACCTGTGTGACCCTCCTCTCACTCCGTTATCCCTCCTAAATAGTTGTTCCTTTTTATTGCTCCTCATTCCTTCTTTTTCCCCACTAACTAAGCTCACTCCTCTTACACCACCACTCTTAACTAGCTAATACTCTTTTTCTTCCTACCCTCTCCTATTATTTACTACATCACAGATTCTTAAAATTTACTGTCAGTATTTTATTTCCTTGTGTTTTGATTCTATTCAATTCTGCTGCTTTTGCTGGCTGGATAATTCACTTTCAGTAACATATTTTATTTTCAGTCTTGTGCTTTAAGGAGTGTAATTGAGTCTGTAAATGTACTGGTGTGTTTTATACTAAAACGTAAACTAATTTGTACAGTCGTGGAGCTACTTTCCCTGGGCCTCTGCTGAAAAACAGGCTTTTGCTCAGACATGCTGTCAAGTTTAACAAATGAAAACAGATAAATAAATGAATAGGTGATCCCTACTGTTATCACACTAAATGAGCATCAGTACATCTGTAACTTTGGGCGGGATTCAAAAAGAACCTAGCCATAAGCAGTAAATGCTGTTGAGAAAAGGTCTCTGTAGCTTGTTTGTGAAAAACAGAAATTGTTGTTGTTGTTTGTCTTTCGGCTTTTCCCGGTTAGAGGTCGCCCCAGCGGAACTCCGGTCCGCTAATGATTGGTAGTAGATTTTCACAAACGCCGAGGTGCCAGCTCGACGTCCAACCTTCAACGAAGGCACGCCCATTTACACGTCTTTCGAATGCCCATCCAACCGCAGGGAGGACATGCAGACTCCACACAGAAGGCACTCCCCGCACTCCAGCCGAGAATCGAACAGGAGACCCTCTTGCTGTGAGGCAACAACGCTGTGAAAAACAGAAATTAAGAGACGTTAATTGCAATGAGTTAAGACCTCATTATAAGCTAATTGGCATGTCTGTGAATCACTCAGTGATTACTTCTAGCTCTAAAAAACATTTTGCTGAGGTAATTTCCATTGGTGGCCTATGCGTCTTGTTGGCAGCTGCTAATCGGAGGAAGGGCTCCGAGCTAACTAATCTGTGATATTATAACATTAAGTATCCTTTTTTTTGCTTATTTCCAAGTTATTTATAACACTTGTATTGTCTTCATATACTTTGCTAGCTAGTTGCACTGTGTGTGAGGTATTAACTAGCATTTTCTACAATTGTTAAGCATCTGGTTGGGTTTGTTTGTTCTGATTTCCTGCTAGGAGTGTATCATATAACTTGTTTGCATTTCATTCTCTAGAGTCTCCTTGATCCTTTATCTGTTTAAACATTTCTGCAGTTTTTTCTACCTAAGTAGTGTTGGTAGTGTAGCATTGTCCATATTCAGGCTTGTAATTTGGGCCTAGCTGTTTGGTAGTAGAGGCTGTGTGTCAGAGCACATGTTCCAGGCCATCATAGCTTAGCCAGGGCCAGTATAGCATTTCAGTGAGAGTGAATTGTTTGTGGCCATTGGCTGACTGGGGTTGCCTGGACTACGCCTTGGAGTAAGCACCTCATTGGTTCTTTCAAGCTTTTTTAAAGTTGTTTCAGGTTTCAACTTTGTTACTTATGAAGTTAACTTGTGAGTGTTTCCACACTGAGCTAATCGGAGGAAGTCAGAGGAAGGGCTCTGAGCTTTCTAATCTATGATATATAACATTAAGTATCCTGTTTTTTTGCTGATTTCTGAGTTATTTATAGCACTTTTATTGTCGGCATATACTTTGCTTGCTAGTTGCACTATGTGTGAGGTATTAACTAGAATTTTCTACAATTGTTAAGCATCTGGTTGGGTTTGTTTGTTCTTATTTTTGTTTCCCACCCTCCCTCTCTGTTGGTATCCTGTTTTTATACTTGGTGGCTTTGCAGTTGCTCGCCCCTACTGTAAATTTGATCTGGGACACTCCTCCCAATCTAGTGTCATTACCTCATTCTACCTAATCCAGGGAGAACATTTGAGAAGGCCAACCCAGTTAGTTTCTGCTCCTCCTTTCTCCTTTCTACTTTACAAAAAAAAAAAAATTCTAAGCTTGTTTCCTGCCTTTCCTGTAAGTCGTCTAGTCTGGATACAGATATGCTGTATCCAGAACTGTTTGTAAGCTTCTGAGCCCCCAAGCCTTTCTGTGTTGGAGGGAAGCCTTCTAGCTTAATTTTGTTTCTTAGAACTAGCCAGTTTTCTAGTTTCAGAACTCAAATCTGTTACTTTGAGCTCAGCACTTGTTCAGAACTCATTGTAAGCAATATATAAGCTTCAAATTACTACAACACTCAACTTTCCTCACTTGTCTAGAGGAAAACAGTTTTTAGTACTTAATAAATAAGCACCTATCCAGCATGTCTAAGGGTCACCTCCCGTTTTTTTCTCCTGTCTACCTGATGAATCTGGGCATCTTGGGGCAATGCAGCAGTTGCCTCATGTACACAGACAACCCTCTCCTCCTACCATCCAACACTACAACCCGTGAGAGATGCGCTTATATAGCCAAACTGGAAGCAAAGCTCTCTTCACCCAAGACTGGACTAGACAGTCAAGAGGAGAAGGTAAACACTTGCACCACACCACACTCATCACAACCTACACCACCAAAAGGCACACATAGGAACACAAAACACACAGCTACATCCGCTGAGGCTCTCAAAAAAAATCTACCCAGGCAACAGGGACCTCCAAAGCAGAAACGCAAGCAATCTCCACACCCCAACACAACCCAAATGACACATAGCCCACAAACTCAGTGTACCACTCAACCACAGCCCATAAAGTATAACAATGTACCCAACACTCTAGTCATAGTTACTCTGTAGTCAGGCACACTGATATTCCACTCACCAGGCTAAACAAGGAGAAAGTTACTGTCAGCTGCCTGTCAGGTGCCAGGATCCGCCACATAACGCATGCACACAGGTCACTCCACAACAAGTACAAATATGACTCTGTCATTGTCCATGTTGGTGTGAATGACCTGAGACGTGCCTCCCTGGACTACATTAAAAGAGACATGGAGGAGCTGTCCGATCTTGTAGCCCAGGCAGGTATGACCCTAGCCCTGAGTAGCATCCTGCCATCACCCAGAATGATACCACAGTACAAGGACAAAATGATTGACTTCAACAATTGGCTAAGCTTCTGGTGTCATTCTAAGGGGATCCAGTATCTGTCTGCCTGGAATGACATGATCGACAAACCACGATGCTTTGTAAGAGATGGTTTGCACCTGTCGCCCCTGGGATTCCAGATACTGGCTAAGGCTCTTGCCACCCCTATAATGCCTTTTTGGGCAAGGGTCAAATGACAAATTCACCACCATAACAGGTGCAAGCAAGCAAAATCTGAGGGTAATGCTACTCAATGCTAGAAGTCTAAACCTCAAAATGCACTCAATCGAGGCACTCCTTAAAATGGAGAACATCGACATCTGTGCAGTGAGAGAGACCTGGTTCAAAGCTCCAGAGAACACCCCTGCATTACTAGGCTATAATTCATACCACACCTTTCGGCCATCTAACCCGAACCGAAACACTAAAGGCGGAGGTGTGTCCATATTCATTATCCAAGTGCAACTAACTCTGGGCAAGACCGCAATCCATATTGTAGCTTGGTACAGATCCCCCACGATGCCCCAGTATTCCCACTCCTCATTTCTTGATACACTGGAAAATATTTGGGTACAACCTAATAATGGGCGATTTCAACTACCCCAACATTAACTGGGAAAACTACTCATGTACCAACTCTTGTGCTCAACGTTTTCTGGAATTCATAAATTCCAATGCCTTGGATCAACTTATCCACACCCGCACAGGGGCAGCAATATCCTAGACCCGGTCATTACCAACATGGGAAACCGGTGTTCCACACCAGAGGTCAATTCCTCATTGGTCAGATCCGACCACAAGCAAATCACTCTAGACATCCACATCCCACCCCCACCCCCCATTAGGGAAACCACTGTAAAAAAAATTCTGCAAAGCCAACTTCACGTTTCCTAAGACAGAAGTGGCAAATTTCACGACACCCATGCTGACGGACAATAGAGGTACGACTGCTGAATCCTATACAACTGCACTTTATAAGCATTTACACGAGTGCATGGATTGTGCAATCCCTAACAGAACCAAGATGCTATCCTCCAAAAAAGGAAGCCAATCTGGTGGTCCCCTGCCATAAACAAACTCTACAACAGAAGAAAGAAATCCCATGATTGGAGTAACTCCATGGTCAGCCTCAGTAAGAAGCTGAGATCCCTCATAAAATTCTCCAAAGCTAGTTACGAAAACACAAACACAGCATCCATGGGACCTGACAACATCCCAGGCTGCGTTCTACATGAACTAGAGAACAAACTGGCACCCCACCTAAGTACCATGTTCAATCATAGCCTCACCTCAGGCTTTGTGCCCACTGAATGGTGCACAGCAACGGTTATCCTACTCCACAAAGGGGGAGCCACCACAGACCCCAGGAACTACCGCCCCATTAGCCTGGCGAGCCTGGTCTGCAAGACTATGGAAGTATCATCATGGAACTTATAAACAATGACATTGGTAATCTCCAAACTTTGGACCCTACCCAGTTCGGGTTTATAAAAGGCAGATCATGTCTCCTAAACCTGATAGACTTCTTTGAAGCAGTCACCAAAGCCGTAGATAAGGGTAAGGTGGTTCACACAGCCTATCTAGATCTCGCCAAGGCTTTCAACACCATCCCCCACTCTGAAATTATAGATAAACTCACAAAACTAGGTATAAATCCCTATGTCACAAGATGGGTTGCCAACTGGCTCCCTGACAGAACCCACACTGTGAAAGTAGCAGACTCTAAATCCAACTTCAGAGCAATGACAAGTGGAGTACCACAGGGTTCAGTCCTAGGTCCTCTTCTGTTTGGTATCTACTTCTCTGTAGTGCAGGCTAACACAGAAGGTCTTTGGCTAACAAAGTCCGCAGATGACTGCAAACTAGGAGCCATAATCAAAACTCCTAATGATGTGGACATCCTTCAAAAGGGCCTCAGTGAGACAGATACCTGGTGTCAAAGCCATGGCCTCAAGCTCAATGCCAAAAAGTGCATTGTCATCCCTTTTGGTAAAAACTCTGTACCCATGAACTACCACATAGGCGGTAGTCTACTTAACACTGAAAGTGTGATGAGACCTTGGGACACAGGTGGACAGTAATCTCTCCTTTGATAATCACATCACCACAGTAGTCAGGAAATCCTTCTGCGTGGCACACCTCATCACAAAAGGTTTTTCATCCATAAAAAAGAGGTCATTGTTCCCCTCTACTCATCACTCAATAGACCCATTATAGAGTACAACTCCCATTTTGGTATGTACCTCACAAGACATCTACAACAATTTATTTATTTATTTATTTTATTTTACATTTGTTAACCGGGCTAGTCTGGCTGGATAGACAACAACAAGTACAACAACTGGAAAGGTCACAGAAATACCTCACAAAGAGGATTACCGGCCTCAAACAGACGCCCTATGCAGACTGTCTCAAAAAACTCCAGCTTTACTCTTTCGCTTATCGCCTACTCAGAGGCAGTCTCTGCCTAATATACAAAGCTATGTCAAACCCAGAACTGTTGGACATGCTCCACTTAAAGAAATCCCAATCCCTCTGAGCTACACGCTCTAGGGATTTAAACCTTGTCACCACAGTAAACAGAACATGCTGGAGGGATATATTCCTGTCCCAGAGACTTCCCGTACTCTGGAACAACTACCTATCTATATCAAACAGAGCTCCTCATTAGCACTCTTCAAGAAAAATCTTGATGATTGGATGGGAGGTAGGAAATTTACCCCGGGGATCACTTCTGTGGCTCTCCTTGACAGGGGCACAGGAAAATAATTTTCTTGGGTGGCAAAAGCCAAGGTATCATTTGGCTAGGCTTATAATGGCCCTAGAGCCAATAGTCTAGTACCTACCTATGAACCCCCTCGTCATTCACTTCCTCCAACACAAGAACTGAAAAATGAGATGCCTAAATCAACAGCAACATAGTACCCTTGAACAACACAGAATATTACTAGGTAATAATGGTTTCCCTTAAGGTAACATAGTAACAAGAGAGTCAGACACATAATGGGATAAAGTAGAATGCTAATATTGCTCCCTCAGCTGGATATCACTTAAAGGTCAGCAGACTTTTTCTTAATCTCTCAAATCTTCAAAATAAAAATCTATACAAAGATCAAAATGTTGACTTTACATGAGATAATTCTCATTGCCTTACTATTATGAGTAAAGACAATGAAGGTACTGCTAAATGAAAATGTGTGTTTATGTATTTCACAACTACCTTTCTTTGATGCTGACTCATTATAATTTATTACTTCTTTGTCACATAACTAGGTAATTCATGTACACAGGCCCATGTGTTCCATTTTACCTACCTGTTAAATAAATAGACAAACCATGGCAAAGTTAATAGTTAAATGATATCATGTTCTGTATGCTGGACCTTATTGCTCTGCTGTTAACTGTCTGGTTAGTCTGGATGTCTGGATTTCTGCTGACCTGTGCTAGTTCTGAATACTAGTATTGAGAATTATTAAATAATGATAAAGACTAAACAGTTATGAAATATTAAGTATTGGCTGCATTTAGAATCAAGTGTATTCCTTTAAATGTCTCTTTCGTAGATGTAGATATGCTTAGGATGTCATAACACTGGCAGCTGAGGTTTCTACCTTGGGAATCTTTAAAAGGAAATCATTTAGATCTCGGTCACAATACTTCTCAAAAATCAAAATGTAAGCATATTATCAGAAAAAAGTCTGGACAGCCTTTTAAAACTGGCTATAGGGAACAATTATTGAACTGGCAGTAAGTAAAGAAAGTGAGGTGGACTCCAGAAACCCAAATCTCAGAACCACCAAATCAATAATTATTCAGTGGTTGTCCTAGTATATAAATAAGGACTGAAGCACTAAGTTTCTATAGATGTGTTCCAATAGTTCTTTGAACGACAAATACTGATGCTGGATGATCCCAATGTACCATTTCTTGCCACTATCGTTTTTGAAATTGACAGAAGAGATTTCCTCAGAAAACACATGCTGGAGGCATATCAAAGAATATATGCTACATGCATTAAAATAATGATTATTCCTCAGAATTAGTGTTTGCATCATGGCCTGTATGTTATCCCACAATTCTCTGTCTTTCTGTGTCTCTCTTTCCATCTGTTCTGCTCTATTGCTGAAGTCTGTCAGTAATAAATTCAACATTCAGCGTGGTCAAATGCTCATTATATAATTAATTTAATCAGACTCATTTTTATCATATTTAGTATTTTGGATTTTTTTTATGTCTCTTCCTATCTGTCCATTTATATTTGAAAGTTATGTAATTTGCAGTGCATTTGTGACTTGTATGATTTATCGCACAACTGAATAATTGGGTCTCCCTTAAAAAGGCCATTTTCAGATTGGTACATGCCTTGAAATGACAGCAATAAATATATCAAATATATAAGAATGAATAAAGAGATGGAGCTATGGGAAAAATCCATTTAAAAGTCAAACATGCCGGGCAGACAAAACAAATTATTAGTAAGAAAACTAACTAAATCAACAAAAAAATAAATAAATATACTCAAACAAAATGAAAAGGAAGAGTACTTTATAGCCATTCAGGTACAGTGCTTCTTTAAATTGCCATTAACACCTTTAGCTTGGTGGCATATAGTATTGTGTTGTTTATTTATTTACATATTTGTTAACGGGTAAAACACTTGTCCACAATGGATAATTTCCAGGCTCAGTCTAGGTGAAAAAGTAAAAAGAGCAAAACTTTAACAAAAACTAACAAGCAAACACATATTACATTATAAGAAATAAACAAAGCAATCTCACAATAATTGCATAACGCAACAGGTCAGAACTTCTGACATAGAATTGTTTTATACAACATAGGACATCATTTGAAATTCATCATTGCAAAAATAGTAAAAGACCCTGAGTGTATGAATCCCATGAGAGTTGATGTGTAGTATTGCTTGACAAGTAGAAGCATACCAGGTCTGAGTGAAATTAGATTTGTTGTGCCATTTATACTTTGCCTAGTTAAACGAGATATGCTTTTAATTATTTTCTAAATGTAGGGAAGGACAGGGTGTCACTTTTTTGTTTAGGGATGGATTGCCAAATTTTGGTGGCCATGACAGATAAAGAGTGCTCAGTTTGTTTCAGGATGGTGAAGGGGATAAGAGGATAAGCATGGAGGTGGAGAGTTACCTCAGATTATATGGAGGAGTTCTTTTCTGGCAGTCTGCTTGTCAAGTATGGAAGGATTCACGTTGATGAGTTTATGTATCATGGAACCCAGAAGTATGATGATTCTTTGTGAAATGGGTAGCCATTTGGCTTTGGCAAAGGTGGTGCAGTGGTGTTCTTTCCTGGGGAGGGGGGGGTTATGACTCTGCAGACTTGTTGGAAATGAACTGGAGTAGAGAGAAGTTCCTTTATGATGTGAATACAATGGAGAGGAATCCATATTCCAGTTATGGCAGAATAATTTACCTTGAAGTGACAAGAAGTATGATTTTTTTTAGCTCAGAAAATTAGTTTGTTGTTGTTCACTTTGGCTTTGCTGACTTGGATGTGGTGCTGAAAGCTAAGAATGAGGTCTAACCAAATTCTTAGCTATAGATATCTGTAGACCTGAAGGTTTCTAAGGGATCTTTGTTATTGTTATTGTGTGTGATGAACCAGTTTGTGGGGTATTTATTGAATGTTTGGGGATTTGCAAATAGCATGGTTTTATTTTTTATTTATTTATTTACTTACTTACTTAATTATTTATTTTTTTGAGACTGTGAAAACAGAGAAGTCTGTCTGTCTGAAGGAGGTCAGAAAAGAGGGAAGTGATGGGGCCTGACCTGTAGATAATCATATCTTGTGCATTAAGTAGGATGGCTAACTAGCAGCGGTGAGTGAGATGTTTGCTCGTATATAACTAGAAGAGAACTGGTTAGAGGATTGACCCTTGAGGGACATCTTTGTTGATATGGGTGGTTAATGAGAATGTGGATCTAAACTGTACGGTGTAAGATCTGTTTATTAGGGAGGTGTTAAACAATTGCATAACTTGTACACTGATACCAACATCTGATAAACAACTACAGTGTAAATGCTCCTTTGAAGGCTGTTGCCAGAGCACTAGAATTTGTAGTTTTAATATATTGTTTGCAGAACACGTTGTTAATTTTATTCTTTGTTTTTTTATATCAGCATTTGGTTCAGGGTATAGTAGGAGAGAAGCTGAAGACCTTAGTCAGGTATATGAAAATTGGTCCAGTGAGGTTTCACTTTTCCATGTCTTGAAGGATGTCATTAGTGAGGGTATTATACTAGTAGACAACCTTAGAAAGCCAACTGCACTTCAGAAAGTCCTAATACCCATTAGCAGGTCAGATAAATCAAAGGTTGGTATGGGCTGTCAGAAAGCCATTCAGGCTTCCAGGCATGTTGCTTGTCTAGGCTTTCTGGAATATGTAGCTGCTACATTAGTTCACACAGCTTACACTTAACTCCGTAACATGTTACACTTGGGGATTGTCACATTAACTGGTTATACACACATCCTGCAGCAAAGCAATGGCCATTCCCAACAACAAAGAGCATGCATAGCTATGCTGATAAGGCAAAATTTGCAGTATAGAGAAGGGTGACTCTTTTTGGGCTATAGATGCTTCAGTAGTTTTAAACCACTGATTAAACAACATCTTAACCAATCCTCGACCTGCATATGTTCATCACAATGTAAGACTTTGTGTTCACCATACAGTACTCAAAATACTCTCCTTAAACAGAATGCTCTCAACCTTTCACTGAAATGACAAAAACAGTTTTATACATAACTGCTAATAAATTACACTGTTTCGCCCATCTTAAGGAGAGGGGGTAATGTTGGTGCAGTGCTGCATAGCAGTTCTATCATGAAAAAGGCTTGTTGCTGCAAATATTTGAATCAGAGACTTGAGGAGCTTGTGCCTGCCAAGGGGTGTGAAAATGCTACTGCTGTAAACTGTAGGGCATTATACTATAACTTCTATCCACCAGATGAAATATTAAGATCATACAAGTAATTGTCTAACCCCTGCTGGAAGACAGCTGCAATCTCTGACTCCTGCCTCCCTTTACCAGTCCCCTAAGCTGCTAGGTGTCAGAAGAAAAAGGCACCTACATATTTTTATATATATATGTATATATATATATATATATATATATATATATATATATATATATCTGCTTATCATTGGTAGGTACTAGGGAATTAGTCTACAGACTGTTACACACCTATCTAACAACCATATAGTGACCAAAGGAAAGAATCAAGCCCTGTACCTTGTATCTGTAAAGTAATCATTTGAACTAGCATGCCGACCCCTTCTAAGAGAATACAACACCAAATGGGCCTCAAACCCACAATCCCTGACTTAGGAGTCCAGTGCTTTAGTCTACTGGGATGAAACCTTTGATTGTTGTGAAAGGTACAGAGGCCAAAGAAGGCTTTGTGCATATCAGACTTGCAAACAGATAAAAAATGTTTTACATATCACATTTTGTTTGGCAGTTGTGCCATTAGAGCTGTCATACTATACTCTATCATCCCTCAGGGTTTTTGAGTACAAACAAATTACTAGAACACTTACTGTTTGTAACTGTTGTTAGACTACAGAATATGCCTTACAAACACAGTACCTCCTTAAAATACTAAATAATAAAAAAAGGTTTCCAGCCACTCATCTTGCAGAAAAAATGCACAATAAAATACAATAACTGAAAACAATTTAAATATAAATTAGAAGTCTTCCAGTTTAATGGCCATATAACTTTACAGAAGTACACAACATTTTAGGTTTATTATTTTGTAAAAAGACATGTCATGAAGAGGCTAGGCCATCAGTACAGTGTAGGAATTTCTATCTGCAGGCATGTGAACCCATGATGGAATTTGAGACATCAGAAAGCTAGCCATGGAGGGAAGGAGTAAGTAGGTACTCTAGAGTGGAGGTGTGTGGGACCGCACTGCATCAGTTTACCAATTGTCATTGCAAGAAAAACAGCTGGCTTCTCCATGCCAATGCATGTCCTGCTATTGACAGCCACCAGGAAAAAAAGTCTGAGGTCTCTGACAAGAAAATGTTCACTGGGATGTTTCCATCTGCATATACTGTGGCCTCCAGACTAAAAGATAGAGGCTGCCCATCAGAGACCAGCTGCTGGACCATGACTTAGGAGGCAATACATGAAATTGGGCAAGACCATCAACTGAGAGACTGGGAATAATACACGACTGTTGGGAAAAATAAAAGTACAAACTCTACACAGACATATACTTCTTCCAGTGTACCCTCCGAAAAAAGGATATTCATGTTCCCCAGTGGGATATCCCAAATGGTATGTGCAGATAAACAGACAAATAGACTGCTCTGGATACATGTTGCAGAATGCAGTAAACAGAAAAAGCATAACATAAATACATTAATATTGGTATTATTCATACAGAACTACCAAAGGTAAGATGATGAAGAGTCTAATTGTCATCAATGAATAGTTCAATGTACGCCTGTAAACAGGATACAGTCCCTGTAAGTATAACTTTATGGAGCTCATTTTAATTTTATGCATCTGTGTTGTAGCTGCGACGGCCGTCTCCAATAAGCTGAGTTTTCTCATTTGCATTTGTTGGTTGAAGAACAATTGGTGTGTCTCCATCTGAAAAATATAATAAATACAGTGATGCTTACAGGCTAAAAAGCTCAAGCAGCAAATCATTTGGCACCTTGATGTGTTGTTAGCATTTATCATATTTTTATAAAATGTTCAGCAGCCATTATCTAAAGAAGACCACCTCTCATGTTGTGTTATTCTCTAAAAATACTATGCATAATGCTGCACAGAACTTGTGAGGTGCTGCATCACAAGTATTTATTAATTTAGATATTCAGTATTTTGTTTGTTTAGGGGATAGGTGGACTGGTAAAATTGACCATCCTGGGTCCATAATAGGGCAATAATGAAGTCAAATGCAAAAATTGATAAGAAAGTTTAGAATATCACAGATAAACTTGCATAATAATGCACATTTGACTGTTAACAGCATGGTGAATTAGACTTCATAGCAGTTGCAATTGTACAAGTCATCAGAATTCTTATAAAACACACAGTATAATATAAAAGCAATGGGCACTGAAAACATATATTTACAAGTATGAGGCAAAAAAAAGTGGAAATGAAGACAGCAGCTCCTACATGTATCACCGATATTTTGTTAGACAGTATCTGTATGGTAGTGGGGTTAGAGATAGTCTCTTAATGAGATATAAAAGAATGGAGAAAAATACGTGGAAGAATACAAAAGCTCAGACTTTACGAAGGTGGCATTTGGTGGCTAACATTATTTTAAAGATGAATGTCATTAGACCTGGTAAAAAAGATTTCAAACAGACCTTAAATCTTGTACTGTTTATTTCATTTTCTTTTTTATTGTATAGCCTATCAAGCATGTTGGCTATTTTCTGAAGACAAATTGAAATCCGCACTAAAAGGATACCATATAATGCTACTTACCTTTTTTAACTTATATGTGCTGTAATGGATGGATAGCCTTTAGTGCAACGTGTTACATCTCCAAGCCTTTACTGGGAGTCAGCAGTGCAGTGGAACAGGCTGCCTTTACTCTCAGTAGGATAAGTGAAGTAGAGTTGGCTAGTCACCTCCACCTACACCAGTCGACTGCTTCTGCACCCAGGTCACTAATCACTCACACCATTAGAGTCATGCTCAGGGCTTTATCCCTCTGCAACATGCAGTGAACAAGAGAAGTGCTGGAATCTAAATAACACCAGTCTCTGAGGTAATGCCTCCATTTCTATTCTGTTTTCCCTGTTGCTAAGTCACTCAATAAACCACAATACAAGCTGTAACTAGGAATTGCATTTTCACATTTGTAAATCATGTTGGTGTTGAGTCAGAACACTTCATATAATCATGGTAACTGGTGCCACACTGCCTGACCAAATTAACAAAACAGATACATTTACTTGAATAGCAGAGAACAGATTTGCAAAAGCATATTATTATAAGCTATTCTGCTACTGAAGCTTGTTGACTGAACATCGACTTAATTCTATATGTTTTTACTAAATTTGTTTTCCAGTAAGCCTGTGCATCTGTCACTCTTGGTCCTCAACTCATCTACCTAGTATAGTGTGCCACATCATCCACTGGAGACAGACTGAGCTTCCTTTTCATGATGAATTACCTCATTTGTAACTGCAAATTATTTCCTTGGTATCCAAGGTGACCATCAACTACCTCCAGCGCTTATCCTTATTCATTGGACCGCACTTAGCCTCCCCCAGGCTCAAACTGACCTACATCTGGGACCAGTGAAAAAATCAAGAATGCGGGTGCAGCATCATACTGCACCAACCCATGACAGGCTGCACACATGCTTCCATGCATGTGCAGCCTCCCAACTAAGTCACACACTGCTATGTAGCACAGAGCTTGCCAGGCTCATAACGCTGCTGTACTGAAATGAGCTAGGCTGCTATCCCTCACTCCTGGATGGGTAAGCAGACATTGACCATGCAGTCCCATGCACAGCTGTGGCCCCTCCAGCACACATGCCTTAAATGAAATATGGGTCATTTGGGACACAGTAAGGTCTTTATCCTTCTGTACTGTGAAGCCACTAAGGTACTTAAATGTTTCTGTCACAGCTTCCCTCTGGCTGTCTTCTTCAAGAGTTTTCATGTGGTACATATGAAGATGTTTTAGTCTTTCTTTGTGCAATTTCTGGTGAAAACTATGCATCATTTTTGCTATCCTCCTTTTAATTGTTTCTATATTTTCTATATCCTTGAGAAGATGAAGTCATCAGAACTACATGCAGTACTGTAAATGGGAAACTTACCACTTGTTTATAAAGAGGGATAACAGTTTCTTGTTTTTATCCTTCCAATACTTCATCCTGCCCAATCTTGTGTCCCACTTGGCATTTTTGCTGTATTGTAGCTAGCCTAGAAGCCTAGCTTACTAGCTCTGTAGGAAGAGTGGAAGTGTTAAAATTGTTTTTATCATTTACAGATGCTATAACACATCTCAGCAAAGTTCTCTCTGTGTGTATTATTGAATTCGCAACAGTCATATTTCTCTGCATCTGAATGTCACTTTAGCCATGTGTCCCCAACCAAATGTACTACAAGGAAATGTCTTGCTGCCTAGGTGCCTGAACCCATCTGGAAGCTATAAAACAATTTTAACACTTCCATTCTTCTTACATACCTACTAAGCTAAGCTTTTCACAGACATTGCATCCCTGGCTACATTCAGACCTGTGAAATTCAATCTTTATGGCTTATGTGACAAAGGTAGATACTGCCACCCCAGCTAGCTGGAATTTTGTAAGTAATTGTGTCATTTATGAACATCAACATGATTTATATAAGATGCTTGTGTTAGAAATGTATTAGAACTGTATGCCATGTGTATATCAAACTGCTGGTACACAAGTGTGTGTTGAAAATGTTTTATGAAGTGCTTAAAATGTAACCACAGTGTGCCCTACTAGAATAGAACAGAAATGTGTGTGCACTATTGGGAGTTTTCTCTATTGTCGTCAGAGTGAACTAATCACTACCTCTGAAAGTATGAATGGATGCAATTGTTTTACGACTTCCAGCATCTGCTAAAAATCTGAGGTCTGTGTATTTTCACAGGTAGATGCTAAATACTGCCAAGCTTCCAGCAATGGGGGTTTCACCTGGGATAGAGTCAGATGACAAGAAATGATGTCATTCTGCAAACTATCCCAGCAGTAATATCTGAGATATTAATTTCGGGTGTCTCTTAGAGAGACAGTGCATTCTATATTCTGTCGTGGACCTGACAAGAACTATTCACCAGACATCTTGCTTGCTCTAATGATGTAAGTTTCTATGGAATAGTATAAATTTCTTGGATATAGTCAGGAATATAGCAAAGCTTATTTTATATATTTTTCTTTATTTATTTGACACTGTCCTACAATATTGTTTTAAATATTTCCTGTGATTTTGAACTCTGATGTCACTGTGATTATATACTATTTTCTTGTTATTTTATTATTTATTATTAAGTATACTGAAACCTTTCATTGTGGCTTATCTGTGTAGAGATAGTTAAGTTTTGAGAGTACTTCCATATTTATTTGGTGATACTGTGTGGGCCACTCCTAATAGCCTTGCTCTTGGTCAAACTTCCATTGGTACCATTGGTATTAATATTAATATTACAAAGTTAGACTGGACACCCTTCATTAAGGGCCTTAAAGTAGCTGATAAGAGTTGGCTGGTGGCAGTGATAACTACATTATAGTCTGGGCAAAAAGGGAGCATAGCTAGTAAACCTGTGCCAGCCTTTCCCAGGTGTGTGTGTGTGTGTGTGTGTGTGTGTGTGTGTGTGTGTGTGTGTGTGTGTGTGTGTCTCTGTGTGTGTACATCAAACCTCAAAGTGTGTGTGTGTGTGTGTGTGTGTGTGTGTGTGTGTGTGTGTGTGTGTGTGTGTGTGTGTGCGTGTGTGTGTGTGTGTGTGTGTGTGTGTGTGTGTGTGTGTGTGTGTGTGTGTGTGTGTGTGTGTGTGTGTGTGTGTGTGTGTAAGCTACTTGGGCAGGGACACAAAGCACCAGTTGGACAGAGCGGGTGCCAGAGGTCTTGGCCAGGACACTCAGCTGAGATCTCAATTCTATAGCTGTGCCAGTGTGGAGTCTTATTGGGGATCTGGAGAAACTAGCCCCGGAATGACTGTCGTCTCTGTGTGGTCTTAAGGAAAATTGCACTTGATGCAGAGAGCTGCATCTGGAAATACTGTGTGTGTACCCATTATCCTCCCAGTGTACATCCACCACTGGTGCCAGTAGTGAGGACTGAGGCTCCTTGATTACTGGTCATGTGGTGGGTCATCACATATTAATTGGTTGGCAGTGGTGGGATATCCTCATATTGGGATTCAGTGTTGTGGATATTGAACTCCTATAGCCTGTAAGCAGTGGTCACTAAAGAAGGTGTTTGTACTTTCAACCAGCTGCATGCTAGACCTTAAGAGTTTTATATCACAATAGTTTATTTATTAGATTAGTTAGTCAGGGAGAGCAGGCAAGGATGTCAGCAGAGGAGTATGGCAAGCTGACAAGGAACCAGTTGGCTGAGATCTGCCAAGCAAAAGGACTGGTGCATGCCAACCTGACTAAATCAAAAATGACTGCAGCCTTAGTCACAGCTGCATCACAGACCATCAGTCAGGAGAACAACCAGGGGATGTACAACTCTCAGAAAACGGACAGTGCAACTTTGCTCCATAGGACTTAAAAATCCATCTGGAGTTAGAGATGAACTGGAGGCCAAACATTTGGAAATAGAATCATCAGAGAAACTGCGGCGTTTGGAGGTCGAAGCACAATCAGCAGTGAGACTGAGATGTCTGGAAGCTGAAGAAAATGAGAGGCAGAGACAACATGAAAAGGAGATGCTGACTCTTCGACAGCGTCATGGAGGTAAGGGGGAAGGGAGTAACTGAACCCCAGAAGCAATAAAGGTCAGTAAATTTCTTCCACAATTTACAGAGAGTGATAATTTTGATAGATTTATTCATATGTTTAAAAGGGTTTGTAAACAGTATAATGTTGGTCAAGGGCTCTGGGTACAGTCCCTGATCCCCTTACCCCATGGTAAAGCTGTAACTGCTATTTCTAAATTGTCTGATACTGATTGCTTAAATGGAAAGTGATACCATGTGCTGCACATTGGTCTAAGGGAGCCCATAGTGGGTAGCCTAAACCACCCCAACAGAGTCCGGCAGTAACAGGGGAAGCCAGTAGTTCAGTTACATAGCCAGGATCAAGAGTTACATGTTTTAAATGTAACCAGTGGGTCCATGTAGCATATAGATGTCCACAGAGGCAAGCTGGGGAACAAAAGGTGGGTATGCCAGTAAGTGGGAATGTCAGAATACCAGCAGTAAGTTGTCTGGAGACAGCAAGAGTACCAAACTACCACATGAGGTTATATTCTATCTTAGTAGATGGGAAACAGGCCACTGCTAAGACAGAGACAGCCTCTGGCCTAACTATTGTGAAGCCTACAATGCTTAAAGAGGAGCACTACTTGCTTGGGCATTCAACTCCAGTCAGTGCTTTAGGAGGGACCCCATCCAAATACCTTTGGCTAGGGATCACCTTGACTGGGAGGGTGGAAAAGGAAGCAAGCAAGTAGGTGTGTCAGGATATTCCTGCGGATGTCCTGGTAGGTCATGATATTGATAATGCAGTACCTTGTGTGCATGCAGTTAGGCTTGGAGACAAGCATGTGGGTCTGGTAGCCTGAGTGACCCAGATAGACTGCACACTTTAAGCCAGGAAGGAAGCTATCCTGTCGCAGTGAAACTAAAGGTGAGCCACAGCTGCTTGTGGGTACTGATGTTCCCTTGAACAGAGTGACTGCAAGGGCAGAGGTGAGTAGTGGTACCCAAGCTGACAGTGAGGCACCGCTTTCAGAGGATACCATACTTCCTGTGGATCGGGAGCTGGGAAAAGTTAAAAAGAGAGAGTTGAGACAGGCTCAGCTCTCAGATCCTACATTACAAGGCTTGAGGGAGGTAGGCTGGAAGGCACTTGATTCTCAAGGAAAAGCTGAGCCTGTATACTGGGACAAATGGGTACTGTATAGAGAGTGAACCCCTGAGGGAGGACTAGAAGGTGAGAAAATACAGCAGTTGGTAGTGCCCAAACCCTACCATCTGGCAATTCTAGCTATAGCCCATGACATTTTCCTTGCAGGTCATATGGTCATAAAGCATATCAAGAGACATATTATGCAGAACTTTTATTGGCTTGGGATTTCCAGAGATGTACCAGGGTACTGCAAAACATGTGAGTAGTGCCAAAAGGTAGGCAAGGCAGGAGACAAGGTGAAAGCCCTTTTGATGCCTTTGTCTATGATTGAGGAGTCATTTCAGAGGATAGCTATAGATATTGTGAGGCCTCTGAGTACCCCATGTTCCACAGGGAAGAAGTATATCCTAGTGGTAGTAGGTTATGCTACTAAATTTCCTGAGGCGGTGACTCTGTCCTCTATTGAGACAGAAAAGATGGCAAATGCTTGGTTAGGGATTTTCAGCAGGGTAGGTTTCCCAAAAGAAATATTGACTTACAGAGGTGCCAATTTCATATCAGACCTGATCCCTTGCCTGTGGGAGTGCTGTGGGGTGAAGCACCTAAAGATCACCCCCTACCACCCCCCAGAATAATGGTCTTGTGGAGATGTTAAACTCTACACTAAAGATCATGCTACACGCATTTGCAGACCAATTTAAGAGGGAGTGGGACAAATATTTGCCCCATCTGTTGTTTGCTTATAGAGAGGTAGCCCAGGAATCCACTGTTTTTTCATTGTTTCAGTTGCTGTATGGTCATAGGGTGAGGGGACCTCTGGATTTGATTCACAATGAGTGGGTGAGTGGGAGTGTGTGAGGGAATCTCACAAGGAGTCTGTTATGGCATATGTCCTAAACCACAGGACAAGGCTGAGGGAACTCATGGGATTGGCCCAGGAGGACATGGCAGAAGCTGAACAGCAGGAAAAAGTCTGGTATGACAGCAGTGCTCGAGCTGGAGAGTATGCTGTGGGGCAGCAGGTTATGGTTCTCATTCCTGTCAGACACAACAAGCTGCATGTAGCTTGGGAGGGACCCTTCAAAGTGCTAAGAAAGGTTAGTGATGTTAACTACATGGTTGAACTGCTAGTTAGGAGGCAGGGGCATAAACTATACCATGTTAACACAATGAAACCTTACCATGTTAGGGAGGCCCTTGTGCTAAGTATTTGCAGTAGAAGGCTGGAGGCGTCTAAGGTGGATCCATGGCTACAGGGAGTTAGCCAGCAAAATCCCAAATTACTGTGGTGGAGCCTAGGATTGCAGGCATATGATATGACAGTGCAGTACTGTACTGAGGTTAGCAATGCAAAGGCAGCTGGAATCTCAAAACAGGGTGTGGGGTAATATATTCCCAGATAGGCTCATCCTTCTCAAGCAACGTTTCTCAAGAGTCACTTGAAAAACTAACTTGAGTCTTTGAGGGGGGAAGACGTGTGACAAAGTGAGATACTGCCAACCCAGCTAGCTTGAATTTTGTAAATAATTATATGTTATTTGTGAATATCAACATGATTTATATAAGATGCTTGTGTTACAAATGTATTAGAACTGTATGTCGTGTATATCAAACTGCTAGTACACAAGTGTGTGTTGAAGAGGTTTTTACAAAGTGCTTAAAATATAATCACAGTGTGTCCTGCTGGAATAGAACAGAAATGTACATGCACTATTATAACTGTTTAAATTTATATATTTTAACAGTGGAAACTGGAATACAGGAAGTTAACGTTGGAAAATAGTTTAAATTAAATTACTTTATGGTTACAGGATAAAATATGGCATCTTTCAGTTTCAAGGCAGCTAGAGGCATAATGCCTGTACTAGGGAGTTTTCTGTATTGTCTTCGGAATGAACTAATTATTACCTTTGAAAGTATAAAGGAATGTAATTTCTTTATGACTTCCAGCATCTGCCAAAGATCTATGTATTTTCACAGTTAGATGCTAAATACTGACAAGCTTCCAGCAGTGGGGGGGGCTCACCTGGGATAGAGTCAGATAACAAGAAATTATGTCATTCTGTAAGCTATACCAGCAGTAATATTTGCAATATTAATTTGAGGAGTCTGTTAGAGAGACAGTGCATTCTGTATTCTGTCTTGGACCTGACAAGAACCATTCACTACACATCTGCCTTGCCTGAGGAAGTAAGTTTCTAGGGAACAGTATGATTCTCTTGGATGTAGTCAGGAATATAGCAAAGCTTAGTTTAGATATTTTTCTTTATTTATTTGATACTGTCACGCAATGTTAAATATTTCCTGTGATTTTGAACTCTGACGTCACTGTGATTATATACTGCGTAATTTCTTGTTCTTTTATTATTTATTATTAAATATATTTAAATCTTTCATTGTGACTGATCTGTGTAGAGATATTTAAGTTTTGAGAATACTTACATAGCATTGCTCTAAGTCAAACTACTATTTCTATTAATATTAATATTACACAGTAAGAGTGGACACTCTTCATTAAGGGGCTTAAAGTAGCTGATAAGGAGTTGGCTAGTGGCATTGATAACTTCCACTCCCTGGAAGCTTTCTTTACCCTAGAGAATGCTGATGTCTGTGCGGTCTCTGAGATGTGATGTAAAGCCGCAGACAGCACACCAGCAGTGCAGAGTTATAATGCCTTCCACACATTTAGACCAGCTACTTCACAGGCAGGGACCAAAGATTGAGGTGTCTCTATTTACATCAAAAATAAGTACACTTCAAGGCTGGTCAAACAGGACAATGCACTTGAGCTGCTCCATGTACAAATCACCATAGGTAAAATCCAATACCACTTCCTGCAAGCTATAGGTCTCCTTCTATGACCAAGGAAATCCATACCATGTATTTAAACTTATTCGAAACAATAACCATCCAACCCAGTATCATATTCATGGGTGACTTTAATTATCCCACCATTAACTAGGAATCCTGTACAACATCAAATATACATGCACAGAGATTCCTGGATTTTGTAAACACAAACTCCCAGGACCAGATAATCAGTACACCAACCAGGGTTGCAACCATACTGGATCTGCTCCTAACTAATATGGGAGAGTGCTGCACACCCACTACTGTAATGCCTTCCCTGGTAAGGTCAGACCACAAAACAGTCTCCTTTGAAGTAAAAATAAAACCTGGACCCCAGCTAAACTGGGAATATTCAGGAACTATTCTAAGGCTAACCTCTTGCTATTAAGAGAGAACCTGGCAACATTTCAAGCCCCTATAAACCCTGAGAAAACTTTTGCCTATGCAGAACTGTTTACAGAAACCCTGTATGAGCATGTTAATAGCTCCATAGAGGCAGCTGTACCTACCAGGAAGAAGTACAAAATGAACTCAAAAAACAAGCCGCCCTAGTAGAATCACAAAATCATTCAGTTGTATAACAGGAGGAAGAAAATCATGGCAAAAATTAGAAGGTGCAGTACCCAGCAACATAAAATCACTCTCATTAAACAAAACAAACAGCTCAGATGACAAAGTCTACCAAACCCAAATTTGAGGTTTCTGTGTTCTAGTCTAGTCTGTTTGCAGTTAAAAGCATTCTATATTGTTTGCTTGCTTCTTGATCTGTTTAAAACTTTCATTTAGTGGCTACAGCTAGGGGCTGTAATAGTGTGCATTACTATAATTGCATTTTTATTTAATTAATAAATTGTAAACTGCTTTTTCATACTGAGACTTGTATTTTCTCTTTGTGAGTGCTCTTTCTATGCATTTAAAGTGAGGTTTCTGTGTTCTGCTCAGGTGCATAATCTTGACAGAGGCCTGCTAGTTTTGTTTGTTGAGTTTCCTGTGTTTCTGGCAGCCATTTTCTGCTGATAGCCTGTCTTCATTATTATTGAGAGTAACAGGGTTTCTTGACCTTCTGTAGTACGAGTGATTGGGTAATAGTAGGGGCTAATAGGACTGAGTAGTAATTTGATCTTCTAACTCTTCCATCCTTACTGGTATATATACCCTGTGTCTGGAAAAGGTTGTGCTTGTAGTTATCAGGCTGTGGATGGTAATTCATTACTGAAACTAAGAAGAAATTCCTTAAGATTCCAAGAGCAGGATAAGTTATTTCTTACATTTATTTCATTGAATTGCACTTCTGAAATACTTATAATTGTGCTATACAGTTAATCCACTACATTTTGAACTGTTATAAAGCTTTTTTTACTGTTTCACTGCATTTATGTACTGTTTTATACTGTTTTAACTGTATTTTCTGTACTTTTCATTGTTAGATACTGTTTCATTACTCTAATTGCATGTTTACTGAATTACTTAAATGTAAACTGCTTTTTCATACTGAGAGTTGTATTTTCTTTGTGAGTGCTTTATCCATGCTTTTCTGTGCATTTTTGATCTTTTAAGGTTTCTGTGTTCTAGTCTAGTCTGTTTGCAGTTAAAAGCATTCTCTAGAGTCTGCTTGCTCCTTGATCTATTTAAACATTTCATTTAGTGGCTAGAGCTAGGGTGGATTTGCAGTTGCCCACCCATACTGTACATTTGATCTGTGACACTCCTCCCAGTCTAGTGTCATCAGTTCATTCAATTTAAATGAGAGCATTTGTGATTAGGCCAACCCACTGAAATGATTAACCTTGAATTAACTTCTGTTCCAGCTTTCTCCTTTTCCACTTTATTGAAAAAAACATTCTAAGCTTGTTTCCCTCCTTTCCTGTAACAAGTCTAGTCCAGATACAGATTTGCTGTATCTAGGACTGTTTGTAAACTCCTGAGCCCCCCCCCCCCCTCTTAACTAGGGTTAAACTATTCCTGGCGCCATAAAGTCTACTCTTCAAATTTTCCCTTGCAACTAGCCAGCTTTTTAGATTTAGCACTCAAATCTGTTTCTTTGAGTTCAGCACTTGTTCAGAACTTGTTGTAAGCACTAAATAAGCTACAAATTACTACAGCACTCAACTTTCCTCACTTGTCTAGAGGAAAGCAGTTTTTAGTACTTAATAAATAAGCACCTATCCAGGCATGTCTAAAGGTCAGCTCCCTGTGTTTTCTCCTGTCTACCTGATGAATCTGGGCATCTTGAAGCAATGCAGCAATTGCCTCATGCACACAGACAACCCTCTCCTCCTACCACCCAACACTACTACATGTGAGAAATGCACTTATATAGCCAAACTGGAAGCAAAGCTCTCTTCACCAAAGACTGGACTGGACAGTCAAGAGGAGAAGGTAAACACTTGCACCACACCACACTCATCACATAGTCCCTCAAAACCTACACCACCAAAACACACACATAGAAGCAGAAAACACACAACTACATGCACGGAGGCTCTCAATAAAAATCTGCCCAAACAACTGAGACCTCCAAAGCAGAAATGCTAGCAACCACCACCCACCAACACAACCCAAATGACACATAGCCAACAAACTCAGTGTGCCACTCAACTACAGCCCATAAGGCATAACGTACCCAACACTCTAGTCATAGGTGACTCTATAGTCAAGCACACTGATGTTCCACTCACCAGGCTAAACAAGGAAAAAATTACTGTCAGCTGCCTGTCGGGTGCCAGGATCCGCCACATAACACACGCACTCCGGTCACTCCACAACAAGTACAAATATGACTCTGTCATTGTCCATGTTGGTGTGAATGACCTGAGATGTACGTCCCTGGACTACATGAAAAGAGACATGGAGGAGCTCTCCAATCTTGTAGCTCAGAGCAGGTATGACCCTAGCCATGAGTAGCATCCTGCCATCACCCAGAATGATACCACAGTACAAGGACAAAATGATTGACTTCAACAATTGGCTAAGCTTCTGGTGTCATTCTAAGGGAATCCAGTATCTGTCTGCCTGGGATGACATGATTGGCAGACTACGATGCTTTGCCAGAAATGGCCTGCACCTGTCGCCCTTGGGATTCCGGATACTGGCAAAGGCTCTTGCCATCCCTATAGTGCCTTTTTTTAGGCAAGGGTCAAATGACAAATTCACCACCATAACAGGTGCAAGCAAGCAAAATCTGAGGGTAATGCTACTCAATGCTAGAAGTCTAAACCTCAAAATGCACTCACTCGAGGCACTCCTTAAAATGGAGAACATCAACATCAATTTCAACAATTGGCTTAAGTATTGGTGTCATTCAAAGGGGATCCAATCCCTGTCAGCCTGGGATGACATGCTCGACAAGCCACGATGCTTCGCTAGGGACGGCTTGCACCTGTCACCCCTGGGCTTTCAGATATTGGCAAAGGCTCTTGCTACCCCCATAGTGCCTTTTTTAGGCAAGGCTCAAAAGACAAACCCACCTCCATAGGTATCACAAGGGATAAGAAACTAAGAGTAATGCTGCTCAATGCCAGAAGTCTAAACCTCAAGATGCATGCACTCGAAACTCTCCTTAGCATGGAGAACATCGATATCTGTGCAGCAACAGAAACCTGGTTCAAGGCTCCCGAGAGCACCCCAGCACTACCAGGTTATACCTCATGCCATGCTTTTTGGCCCCAAAACTTGGACCGAACCACAAAAGGAGGGGGAGTATCAATATTCGTCAAAGATACCCACACCTCCAGGTTGGTGGCACAGCACGAAGCATCAGAGACTATCCATGTGCAACTAACAGTGGGTAAAACTGCCTTCCAGTTTATAGCCTGCTACAGACCACCCTCCCAAACCCAGGAACCTCACTCGGCCTTCCTGAGAACACTGGAAAATATGAAGGTCTCTCCAAACACCATTATATTGGGCGACTTCAACTACCCAAACATAGACTGGGAGCATTACTCTAGCTCCAACACCCTAGCCCAAAGGTTCCTAGAATTTATAAACTCAAATGCTATGGAACAACTTGTTACCACTCCCACAAGAGGGGAAAACATACTGGACCTGATCATCACCAACATGGGGACTCTATGCTCCAGACCAGAAGTGTATCCCTCATTGGTAAGATCAGACCATAAACTAATCTCACTGGATATTCACATCCCGACTCCACCCCCTCCCCTGAAAACCACAGTGAAAAACTTCTCTAATGCAAATTTCACACTCCTCAAAACCGAGGTGGAATCTTTCAAAGCCCCCGGGCCTGTGGAAAATATGGCCCAGACCGCAGAATCCTTTATAAACACATTCTATGAACACCTTCAGGAATGCATGGATCATGCAATCCCAAATAAAACCAAGTCCCAATCCTCCAAAGGCAGACGTCCTGTCTGGTGGACCCCAGCCATAAACAAACTATACAATAGAAGGAGGAAGCTACTACATTGTAGAGCAAAATCCCAAAAAGGGAAGCATCTCTGATCAGTATTAGCAAAAAACTACGGGCACTCATAAAATCGTTTAAGGCCAGCTTCGAGAGAAAAATTGCACAGGACACTAAGGATAATCACAAGGCTTTCTTTAGTTATGTTAGGAACCTGTGTGGGAATTCTCAGATATGCTCAGAATTAGTCCAAAATGACAAAAAATACACCGAACCCACAGACATTGCCAACATCCTAGCTGACAGGTTCAGCGCAAACTTCTCCCCCCCCCTCCCCACCAAAAGGGCAAATAGCTATCCCAGCAGAGTGCTGCTCCCCTGACATCTCAGATGCTCAGGTAAGAGCTGCCCTCTCCAAAGCAAAAAACACAGCATCAATGGGACCAGACGGTGTCCCAGGCTGCGTCCTACATGAACTCCAAGAAGAGCTAAACCCAAACATAAAACTACTGTTCAGTCTCAGCCTTACTACAGGATATGTACCCAAAGAGTGGCGTACAGCAACAGTGGTCCCTCTCCACAAAGGTGGTGCCTCAACGGATCCTGGAAACTATCGCCCCATAAGCCTGACTAGCTTGGTCTGCAAAGCTGTGGAAAGGATCATCATGGACCTCATAAATAAAGATATTGGGGACCTACAAACACTGGATCCTACCCAGGTTGGCTTTGTTAAGGGCAGATCCTGCCTCTTAAACCTGGTTGATTTCTTTGAAACAGTCACCAAGGCCATTGACACGGGGAAGGTGGTCCACACAGCCTACCTGGACCTCGCAAAAGCCTTCGATACAATACCCCACTCGGGCATTATAGATAAGCTCACCAGCTTAAATATAAACCCCTATGTCACTAGATGGGTTGCAAACTGGCTCAAGGACAGAACCCACATGGTTAGAATTGCTGGAGCCATGTCAGACTCCAAACCAGTTACAAGTGGCGTCCCACAAGGCTCAGTCCTGGGACCTCTCTTGTTCGGTATATATTTCTCGGAGGTACAGGCCAACACGGAAGGACTGTGGCTGACCAAGTTTGCAGATGACTGCAAACTGGGCGCCATAATCGACACTCCAGCCGACACAAGCATCCTCCAAAAGGGCCTCATAGAAACAGACAACTGGTGCCAGAGCCATGGCCTCAAGCTAAACACCAAAAAGTGTATAGTCATCCCCTTTGGCAAAAATAAAGTGCCCACAGATTACCACATAGGTGGTAATCCATTAAGTACAGAAGAAGTAATTAGGGACCTGGGGACCCAAGTTGATAGCAATCTCTCATTTGACAACCACGTGGCCAAAGTGGTTAGAAAAACATTTTATATAGCCCACCTAATCATGAAGGGATTCACATCTAGATCAGGGGAGGTCATTGTGCCTCTTTACTCATCCCTCATCAGGCCCATAATTGAGTACAATGCCCCTTTTGGGATGTACCTTACCAGACACCTGCAGCAACAGGAAAGACCCCAAAAGTACCTCACCAAGAGGATCAAAGAGCTCAAACAGATGCCATATGCTGCCCGGTTAAAGAAACTCCAGCTCTACTCAGTGGCATACCGCCTGCACAGAGGCGATCTGTGCCTGACGTATAAAGCCATGTCCAACCCGGAATTAATGGACATGCTGCACCTCAGAAAATCCAAATCCTATCGAGCTACGCGCTCGAGAGACTTGAACCTCAGCACTGAAATAAATAGGACATGCTGGAGGGACAGATTCATAACCCAGAGGCTCCCTTCACTCTGGAATAAAATCCCAGTCCAGGTTAGGCAGAGTCCCTCATTGACTCTCTTCAAGAGGAATCTTGATGAGTGGATGGGAGATCATAGGTTTACCCCAAGTATCACTTCTGTGTCACTGTTAGACAGAGGCACAGTATACTAACCTCAAAAAAGGGCAAAGCAAAATTATTTTAAAATGGGTGGCGAAAGCCAAACACACTCTGGCTAGGCTTATAAATGCCCTAGGGCAGATAGCCTAGTATGAACCTATAAACATCGACATCTGTGCAGTGACAGAAACCTGGTTCAAAGCTCCAGAGAGCACCCCTACATTACCAGGGGATAATTCATACCACACCTTTCGGCCACCTAACCCGGACCGAAACACTAAAGGCAGAGACGTGTCTATATTCATTAAGGATATCCACACCTCCAAACTAGTTGCTCAGCATAATGCATCCGAGATTATCCAAGTTCAACTAACTCCGGGCAAGACCGCAATCCAGATTGTAGCTTGCTACAGAGCCCCCACCATGCCCCAGGATTCCCACTCCTCTTTTCCTGCTACACTGGAAAATATTAGGGTACAACCTAACACCCTAATAATGGGTGATTTCAACTACCTCACCATTAACTGGGAAAACTACTCATGTACCAACTATTTTGCTCAATGTTTTCTGGAATTCATAAATTCCAACACCTTGGATCAACTTATCCACACCCCCACCAGGGGCAGCAATATCCTAGACCTGGTCATCACCAACATGGGTGACCTGTGTTCCACACCAGAGGTCAATTCCCCACTGGTCAGATCTGACCACAAGCTAATCACCCTAGACATTCACATCCCGCCCCCACCCCCATTAGAGAAACAACCATAAAAATTTTCTCCAAAGCCAACTTCACTCTTCTTAAGACAGAAGTGGCAAACTTCATGACACCCGTGCAGATGGACAATAGAGGTATGACTGCTGAATCCTACACAAATGCACTTTATAAGCACTTAAACGAGTGCATGGATAGTGCTATCCCTAACAGAGCCAAGATGCTATCCTCCAAAAAAAAAGGAAGCCAGTCTGGTGGTCTTCTGCCATAAACAAACTCTACAACAGAAGAAAGAAACTGTTGCAAAAAAAGAGTAAAATCCCATGATTGGAGGAACTCCCTGGTCAGCCTCAGTAAGAAGCTGAGATTCCTCATAAAATCCTCCAAAGCTAGTTTTGAAAACAAAATCGCCGTAGATTGTAAAGACAGCCACAAACCATTCTATGGCTATGTCAAGAATCTCAATGGCAACACTCAGATCTGCTCTAAGTTACAGCACAATGGCACCAAATATACAGAACCAACTGATATTGCCAACATCTAACTTTACCCCCCTCTCACCCCCGAAGGGCCCATCTCTATACCGAAAGAATGCAAAGTTCCTGTAATCATGGCTGCACAGGTAAAAACCTCACTCTCCAAAGCCAAGAACACAGCATCCATGGGACCTGACAACATCCCAGGCTGCCTTCTACATGAACTACAGAATGAACTGGCACCCCACCTAAGTACTATATTCAGTCATAGCCTCACCTCAGGCTTTTTGCCTATTGAATGGTGCACCGCGACGGTTATCCCACTCCACAAAGGGGGAGCCATGACAGACCCCGGGAACTACCGCCCCATTAGCCTGATGAGCCTGGTCTGCAAGGCCATGGAACGTATCATCATGGAACTCATAAACAAAGACATTAGAGATCTCCAAACTCTGGACTCCACACAGTTCTGGTTTGTAAAAGGCAGATCATGTCTCCTAAACTTGATAGACTTCTTTGAAGCAGTCACCAAAGCCATAGATGAGGGTAAGGTGGTTCACACAGCCTATCTAGATCTCGCCAAGGCGTTCAACACCATCCTCCACTCTGGAATTGTAGATAAACTCACTAAACTAGGTATAAATCCCTATGTCACAAGATGGATTGCCAACTGGCTTACTAATGGAACCCACACTGTGAAAGTAGCAGACTCCAAATCAGACTTCACACCAGTGACAAGTGGAGTACCACAGGGTTCAGTCCTGGGTCCTCTCCTCTTTGGTATCTACTTCTCTGAAGTACAGGCTAAGACAGAAGGTCTTTGGCTAACTACATTCATAGATGACTGCAAATTAGGAGCCATAATCAAAACTTCTAACGATGTGGACATCCTACAAAAGGGCCTCACTGAGACAGATGCCTGGTGTCAAAGCCATGGCCTCAAGCTCAATGCCAAAAAGTGCATTGTCATCCCCTTTGGTAAAAACTCTGTACCCATGAACTACCACATAGGCGGTAGTCTACTTAACACCAAACGTGTGATAAGAGACCTTGGGACACAGGTGGATAGTAGTCTGTCCACTGTCACATCTCCACAGTGGTCAGGAAATTCTTCTACGTGGCACACCTCATCACAAAAGGTTTCTCATCCAGAAAAAAAGAGGTCATTGTTCCCCTCTACTCATCACTCATTAGACCCATTATAGAGTACAACTATGGTATGTACCTCACAAGACATCTAGAACAACTGGAAAGGCCGCAGAAATACCTCACAAAGAGGATTACTGGCTTCAAACAGATGCCCTACGCAGGCCGTCTTAAAAAACTCCAGCTTTACTCCTTCGTCTATCGCCTACTCAGAGGCGATCTCTGCCTAACATACAAAGCTATGTCAAACCCAGAGCTGTTGGACATGCTCCACTTAAAGAAATTCCAATCCCTCTGAACTACACGCTCTAGGGACCTAAACCTTGTCACCACAATAAACAGAACATGCTGGAGGGATAGATTCTTGTCCCAGAGACTTCCCATACTCTGGAACAGTCTACCTATCTATGTCAAACAGAGCTCCTCATTAGCAATCTTCAAGAAAAATCTTGATGATTGGATGGGGAATAGGAAATTCACCCCGGGGATCACCTCTGTCTGACTGCTTGACAGGGGCACAGGAAAATAATTTTCTTGGGTGGGGAAAGCCAGGGTACCTTTTTGGCTAGGCTTGTATAGGTCCTAGGGCCAATAGCGTAGTACCTACCTATGAACCTATGAACTAGGGAACAGGTCCTCAATGCTCTCTCTAAGACCAAGAACACTGCTTCAGTGGGCCCAGACAGTATTCCAGGATGCCTTCTAAATAGCATGAAGCATGACTTATCAGGGCCTCTGGAATTACTATTTAACTGTAGCCTCCAAAAAATGAAGAAAGGCAACAGTCTTCCCTATGCACAAAGGTGGGCCATCTACAGACCCTAGAAACTACAGACCCATAACTCTCACTAGCCTTATATTTAAAGCCATGGAAAGAATTAACATGGAGATGATCAATACATATATAGTAAACCTCTAAACACTGGACCCAACCCAGTCTGGTTATGTCAATGGCAGCTCATGCCCACTCAACCTGCTGGACTTGTTTGAGAAGTTCACCAAAGCAATGGATGGGGGCAAAATCATTCACACTGCTAAACTTGACCTGGCCAAGGCATTTGACACAATACCCCACTTGGGCATTTTTGACAAACTCAAGAGGTTAGGTACAAACCTCCTTTTTGGCATTTACTTCTCAGAAGTTAAGGCCAATGTCACTGGCCTCTGGTTGACTAAATTTGCAGATGATTGCAAATTAGGAGCTGTCATTGAATCTCACACTGACACAAATGTTCTCCAGGAGGGGCTGACATAGACAAACAACTGGTGTAAGAGTCATTGACTAAAACAAAATGCCAAAAAATGCATAATAGTATCCTTTGGGAAGTCATCCATCCCTGGTAGCTATCATATTGAAAAAACACCCATTAGAGTTGACCCAGTAGTCGGGGACTTAAGGACACACACAGATAGTAATCTAGCCTTTGATCATCATGTGTCTAGAGTGGTGAGGAAATCATTCTATGTTGCTCAACTTATAAACAAAAGTATGGCATCTAAGTCCAAGGAAGTCATTGTTCCACTGTATTCGGCATTCATCAGACCTATCGTTGAGTACAATGCCCCTTTGGTATGTGCCTAACCAGGCATATCCAACAACTGGCATGTCCACAGATGTTCCTCGCTAAAGGAATAGAGGGTGTAAGTAATATGTCCTTTGCAGACTTCAAGGCCATATCCCTGTATTCCTACAGGCTTTTGAGGGGAGATCTATGCCTGGCATACAGGGCATTGTCAGACCCCACTCTGATGGACCTCCTGCATATCCACAAAACAAACAGTACCAGAAGTACCCATTCTAAAGACTTAAACCTTGCCTGTGATATCAATAGGACCTGCTGGAGAGATAGGTATGTATCCCAGACTACCCCGTCTATGGAACAGGCTCCCCATCCATGTGAAGCAGAGTTCCTCTCTAATCCAATTCAAGTGCAACTTGGACAATTGGATGGGAAACCAGAAATTCATCCCTGGTTTGGCACCTACGTCTCTGATGCAAACAGGTAACCTGTAAATGGTTCATCTCCCAGGCCCATGCTTACACTTATCAAGGAAATCAGAACACGTCAGAGACTTGGGATGCATGGCTAGGCTTAAAAAGGCCATTGTGGTTGTTAGCATAGTAAACACCTATGAACCCATGAACTACCTTACAGTCTGGGCAAAAAGGGGGCATAGCTAGTAAACTTGTGCCAGCCTTTCCCAGGTGTATGTGTGTGTGTGTGTGTGTGTGTGTGTGTGTGTGTGTGTGTGTGTGTGTGTGTGTGTGTGTGTGTGTGTGTGTGTGTGTGTGTGTGTGTGTGTGTGTGTGTGTGTGTGTGTGTGTGAGTGTTTGTAAATCAAACCTCAAAGCTTGTGCATGTCAGCTACTTCTGCAGGGACACGAAGCACTGGTTAGACATAGAGGGTGCTGGAGGTCTTGGCTCGGCCACTTAGCTGAGATCTCAACTCTATAGCTGTGCCAGTGGGGAGTCTTACTGGGGATCTGGAGAAAGAGGGAGAAACCATCCCCAGACTGACTGTGGTCTCTATGTGCTCTTAAGGGAAATTGCACTTGATGCAGAGAGCTGCATCTGGAATTTCTATGTATGTAGCTTCTATCCTCCCAGTGTTCGTCAGCAGCTGTTGTCATTAATGAGGATTGAGGATCCATGATTACTGGTCCAATGGTGGGTTGTCACAGCTTATTCCAAGTAATTTAATCCCAAACTATTTTTCAAAGCTAGCTGGACTGAGATTAACCTTTTCTCTTCTAGTACCTTCTGTTACAGTGTATTCACTTCCGCAGTGACAATACAGTGTGATATATAGGTGTATTTCTTCTCTGTCCAGTAGGACCCACTTTTGGTACATTGTTAACACAAGCAGCTTTACAAATACATTTTCAACACAAGCACCTGTGCAAATCAGCTTGCCATATAACTCTTTATAAAATTCCATCTATCTGTGCTGACATGTTACACATCCACTGCCGTACTCCTCCTGGCATAGGTGGCAATACCTCACATCATCACATATCTCCTGTCTTTGAAGATTCAAGCTAGGTTTTCAAGTAAACCTTGAAAAATGTGGTGTAAGAGGAATGAGACTGTCTGTGAATACAATAACCCATGCCCTGTCTTGAGGGACCATCTACATTGGCATTGCTGAACCCACTATGGTGCTGCACTGTCATATCATATGCCTGCAACCCTAGGCTCCACCTTAATAACCTGGCATTTTGCTGGCTGGCTCGATGTAGCCATGTTAAGGGATTGTGATCTGTAACTACAGTGAATTTCCTTACATACAGATAGGCTGAAATTTCTGCAGTGCCCATACAATGGCTAGCCTTTCTTTTTCAACTGCTGCATAGAATTCCTCCCTAGGATGGAGTCTGTGGCTGAGATATACCACTGGGCTCTCTTCTCCCTCTGAGGAAACCTGGCTGAGCACAGCCCCCACCCCATGGTTGGAAGCATCCACCTGCACAACAAATTGTTTGCTGTAATCTTGACTGGCTAACAGAGGGGGTCCTCCCAAAGCCCCTTTTAGGTTTTGGAATGCCTGCTCACAGGCTGGGGTCCACAGTACCTTATCTGACCTGTATTTCCTCATCAGGTTTGTGAGGGTAGCAGCTATTGTACTATAATTGGGAACTAACTTTTTGTAGTACCCCGCTGTTCCCAAGAATGCCCTCACCTGCTTTTTGGTAACAGGGGCAGGCCATGCCTGAATAGCTTCCACTTTGGCAGGTTCTGGCCTGGTCTTACCACTCCCTACTCTATGTTCCAGGTAGGAGACTTCTGCCATACCCACCTGACACTTACTGGGCTTAATGGTCTACCCTGCTCCTTACATTATGTCCAGGATCTCCCTGACATGCTGAAGGTGTTCCTGCTAGGAATGGCTGTAGACAGCAACATCACCAGGTAAGCAAGGGCATAATCTTCTTCTCCTGCTAGGTTACAAACTACCAGCCTCTGAAAGGTTGCTGGGGCATTTTATCATCCAAAAAGGCATCTTTGTGAACTCATATAATCCAAAAGGAGTCACAAAGGCTGACCTGTCATTAGCAGTGGAAGTTAAAGGCACCTATCAGTAGCCCTTGGTCAGATCAATAATGGTCAGATACTTAGCCCCACCCAGCTGCTCTAAGGCTTTATCTGTCCTAGGCATGGATAAGCATCTGACTCTGTGTGACTATTTAGTTTTCTGTAATCCACACAGAACCTGGTACTGCCATCTTTCTTTGGTAACAGCACCAATGGGGAGGCCCAGGGACTGCTGGACTCCTGGATTACTTCCAGTTCTAGCATTTCCTGTATCTCCTCCCTCAGCGTTTGTTGACTCGTTCAAGTACCCATTAAGGGGCCTGCTTGATAGGCCTTTGGGGTCCAGTATCTACATGGTACCCAGGTGGCTGCACTTAAGTTTCCCAGTGAACATGTCCCCAAACTCCTGTAACACTGCTCGGATTTCTCAAACCTGGGTAGGGGATGGCCACTGGGACATTGCTATGCCTTCCACTGTCAGTCTGAGCTTCACTGGGATGAGTCACCAGAGTGCCCCTTAGAGTGCTCCTGCCATCCACTACAAATACTCAGCACAAGGGCCGCCCTATCGTGGTAAGGCTTCATCATGTTAACATGATACAATTTGTGTCCCTATCTCCTGTCTAGCAGGTTTACCATATAGTTAACATCACTGACCTTCTTTACCACTTTAAAGAGTCCCAGCCAAGCTGCCTGCAGGTTATTTTGTCTGACAGGAATGAGAACCATAACCTGTTGTCCCACAACATACTCTCAGGCTTGAGCATTCCTATGATACCAGACCTTTTTCTGCTGTTAGGCTCCTGCCAGGTTCTCCTGGGTCAAGCCCATAGGCTCCTTAAGCCTTGTCCTGAGGTTGAGGACATATGCCACCATAGAGTCTTTGTGGAATTCACACTCTCTCTCTCTCTCACTCATCACAAATCATATCTAAAGGCCCCCTCAACCTATGCCCATACAGCAACTCAAAATGGTGAAAAATCTGTGGATTCCTAGGGTACCTCTCTATATGCAAACAGTAGATGGGGCAAGTATTTGTTCCACTCTCTCTTAAACTGGCCTGCAAATGCCTGTATCATTAGTTTGAGGGGTGGTAGGGGGTGGTCTTTAGGTGCTTCACCCCACAGCGCACCCACAGATTAGATGGCAGGTCTGACATGAAATGGGCAGCTCTGTCAGTCAGTATTTCTCTCGGGAAACCTAGTCTGCCGAAAATCTGTAACAAAGCATGTGCCACCTTCTCTGCCTTGATGGAGGACAGAGCCATTGACTCAGGGTATTTAGTAACATACTCTACTACCACTATGATATATTTCTTCCCTGTGGAAATTGGAGTATTCAGAGGCCCCAAAATATCCATAACTATCCTCTGAAATGGCTCCTCAGCCACAGGCAAAGGAATCAGAAGAGCTTTGACCTTGTCTCCTGCCTTGCCTACTTTTTGGCACTGCTGACAGGTTCTGCAGTAACCTGTTACATCCCTTGCAATCCCAGGCCAATAGACGTTCTGTATAATACGTCTCTTGGTGCACTTTTTGCCCATATGACCTGCAAAAGGAATGTCATGGGCTATGGCAAAGTGCCAGACCCTCGAGCCCTCCCTCAGTGGTCCACTGTGTATACAGTAACCTTTTGCTCCAGTATACAGACTCCACTTTTCCTTGAGAATAAGGTGCCTTCCTAGCTACCTCCCTTAATGCTCTTAGTGTAGGGTCCGAGAGCCGAGCCGGTCTCAACTCTTTCTTTGTGACCCTTCCCAGCTCCACTTCCCCAGGAAGGCTGATGTCCTCTGGCAGCGGTGCCTCACTGTCAGCCTGGGCGCTACCAGTCACCTCTGCTCTTGCAGCCACTCTGTCCAAGGGAACATCAGTACCTACCACCACCTGTGGCCCACTTTCAGGCTCAGTGCTACAGAGTAGCTCCCTCCATGAAATAGCCACCTCAACAGCCCTGGTTTCAGGTGTGGAGTCTGTCTGGGTCTCCCCCAGACTACCAGCCCCACATGCCTGTCTCTAAGCCTAACTGCATGTATCTGCATGCTCACAAGGTACTGTATTATCAAAATCATTCCCTATCAGGACATCTGCAGGGATATCCTCAAACACACCTAGTCTCTTGCTTCCTTTTCCACCCTCCCATTCAAGGTGAGCCATGGTCAGAGGCATTTGGAATGGGGTTCCTCCTAAAGCTCTGACTGAAGTGGACTGCCCAAGCAAAGACTGCTCCTCCTTAACCACTGCAGGCTTCACAATAGTTATGTCAGAGGCTGTATCTCTCTTAGCAGTCGCCTGTTTTCCATCCACTAAGATAGGATATAAACTCCGGTGATAATTTGGTACCCCTGTTGTCTCCAGACAACTTAGCACTGGCATATTGTTATTCCCACTTGCTGGCTCCCCCACTTTTTTTCTCCACCTTGCCTCAGTGGACATCTGTATGCTACATGGCCCCTCTGGTTACATTTAAAACATCTTGATCCTGGCTGTGTACCTGAACTAGTGGCTTCACGTGTTACTTGTGGACTCTGTTAGGGTGATTTTGGCTGTCCACCATGGGTTCACTTATATCCATGTGCAGCACTGGGTATCCCCTTCTTGTGCACTGATGCCCTTCTTGCTAAGTGCAGATTAGGTTCATAGATTAATAAGAGGTTATTAGGCAAGCGGACCTAGAGCCTTTACAAACTTAGCCATGTTAATCCCAGGTATCTGCATTTGTTGTTTTTGGGTAGTTTGCAGAATGAATTTATGCATTGAGCAGGTCTGTGATCAACACTCAGTACCTCTTTCCATGAGGGACATAGATGTCACCCCAGGGGCACATTTGTGGTCTCCCATTCAATTATCTAGGTTGCATTTAAATAGGGTCAGTAAGGAGCTCTGTTTTATGTGGACAGGAAGTCTATTCCAGAGAAGTGGCAGTCCCTGGGAGACATATCTGTCTCTCCAGCATGTACTGTTAATGTTATAAGTTAGGTTGAAATCCCTAGAGAAAGTGACACTTGTGCCATTTGACTTGTGGATGTGCAGCATTTCCATTAGGGCAGGGTTGGAGAGTGCCCTATAGGCCAGGCACAAGTCACATCTCAGCAGCCTATAAGATACAGAGTAATATGAAAGGGCTTTCAGCCTGTCCGTGTCTGTCATGGTTTGGAGTACCTGAATTTTCTTAGTGAGAAACCTCTGAGATCTCTTCAGCTGCTGCAGGTGTCTGGTGAGGTACATGCAAAAGGCTGCATTATACTCTTTTAGTGGTCTGATGATGGTCTTGTACAGTAGAGTTATAATATCCCTTGACCTGGATGCTATGCCCTTGCTTCTGAGGTGCGCTAAATAGAAGGTTTTTCTTACCACTGTGGAAACTTGGTCAAAGTTCAGATTGCTTTCAACATGTGTTCCCAAGTCTTGCACCACTGGGTTGGATCACAGGCGGGTGCTGTCAATATTGTAGTTTATAGGGAATTCTGTTTTGCCAAAGGAAATAATAATGAATTTTTTTGCATTTAGTTTTAGACCATAGCTTTGGCACCAATCATTTGTTTGTGTTAGCCCTTCTTGTAATATGTTGACATCATTGGGGGAATCAATGATTGCTCCCAATATGCAGTCATCAGTGAACTTGATGAACTAAAGGTCATCTACTTTGGCCTGGACTTCTGAGAAATAGATGCCATACAGTAAGGGGCCAAGCACAGACCCCTGTGGTATTCCACTGATGATGGGTCTACTACTGGAGGTGAAGTCACCTATTCTGACAGAGAGTGTTATGCTGGTGAGCCAATTGGTTACCCATCTAGTAATGTAAGGGTTAATCCCTGTCTGGGAGAGTTTCTTAATGATGCCAGAGTGGGCAATTGTGTCGAAAGCATTGGCAAGGTTGAGATAGGCAGTGTGCACTGTCTTACCTTCCTTCAGCCATAGTTTTGGTGACTTTCTCAAAGAAGTCCACCAGATTTAATAAGCATGATCTACCCTTAATTTTAATTAAGCCAAACTGGGTTGGGTCCAGCATTTGGAGGTCGCCTTTGTCCTTCTTGATAAGGTCCATGAAAATTCTTTCCATGGCCTTGCAGGTGGGGCTGGTTAGACTTATAGGTCTGTAGTTTCCAGGGTCAGTTGATGGCCCTCCATTGTGCAGGGGTATTACTGTTGCTGTTCTCCATTCTGCAGGAACATAACCAACTCTCAAGCTGTGATTAAAGAGAACACCAAGTGGGTCTGCTAAGTCTTGTTTTATATTGTTTAGTAAACAACCTGGGATATGTTATCTGGTCTCAATGAGGCTGTTTTTGGCCTTGGCACGTGCAGAGATGACCTGTTCTCTACAGATACTAGACAGATGGCTGTGTCAGGTATGCTTTGGGATATGGTAGATGGGGAAGGGGGAATGAAATTTACACTGAATCTGTCAGTTAGCAGGTTGGTGATATCTTCCAGGGTAGGTTCATAGGTTTAGAGGTTCAGAGGTGTGTACTAGGCTAATGTCTCTGGAGCCTTTACAAGCCTAGCCCATAGGATTACCCTGGCATCATGCCACCCGATCTTAGTTCCCAGTGCCTCTGTCGAGCAGAGCCACTGGAGTGATCCCCAGGATGAATTTTCTATTTCCCATCCACTCGTCAAGGTTTTTCTTGAAGAGGGCCAGTGAGGTGCTCTGTTTGACATATATGGGAAGTCTACTCCATAGCATGGGCAGTCTCTGGGTTATGAACCTATCCCTCCAGCATGTTCTGTTGATTGTGGTAATGTGATTGAGGTATCTGGAGCATGTGGTGCGGAGGGATTGGGATTTCTTTAGATGTAGCATTTCTAACAGAGTTGGGTCAGACATGGCTTTGTAAGTCAAGCAGAGATCACCTCTAAGTAGGTGATATGAGACAGAGAATAGTTGGGAGTTTTTTGAGTCTTTCCATATAGGACAAGTGTTTAAGGCCTAGGATCTTCTTTGTGAGGTACTTTTGTAGCCTCTCCATTTGTTGCAGGTGTCTAGTGAGGTACATGCCAAATGGGGCATTGCACTCTGATTGGCCTAATGAGGGAAGAGTAGATCTCTTTCTTCCTGGATGCAAAACACTTAGTAATGAGATGTACCATGTAGAAGGACTTTCTGACCACAGTGGCATTGTGGTAGTCAAAATAGAGGTTGCAGTCAACCTGTGTTCCCAGATCTCTTATAACACCTTCTGTGTTCAGTGGACTACCATCGATGTGGTAATTCATGGGAACTGGGTTTTTTCCAAGGGGGATGACAACATATTTTTTGGCATTGAACTTAAGGCCATGATTCTGATACCAGTCGTTGGTCTCAGTGAGGCCTTTTTGTAGGATGTCAACATCAATTGGGGAGTTAATAATAGCTCCCAACTTGCAATCATCTGCGAACTTTGTCAGCCAGAGTCCCTTTGTGTTGGCTTGGACTTCAGAGAAGTAGATACCAAACAGGAGAGGACCCAGGACCGAACCCTGTGGGACACCACTCGTGACTGGTCAGCAGTCTGACTTGGAGTCAGCTACGTTCACACTGTGGGTTCTGTCTGTGAGCCAGTTTGCAACCCACCTAGTGATATAGGGGTTGATGCCTAGCTTAGTGAGTTTTTCTATGATTCCTGAGTGGGGAATGGTATCAAAGGCCTTGGCCAGATCAAGGTAGGGTGTATGAACCACCTTGCCTTCATCCACAGCTCTGGTGACTGACTCAAAGAAGTTGACCAAGTTGAGCAGGAATGACCCTTCACAAAGCCAAACTGTGTGGGATCCAGCATTTGGAGATTCCCTAAATCCTTGTTTATTCGGTTCATGATGATGCGTTCCATAGCTTTGCATATCAGACTCGTCAGGCTAATGGGGCGATAGTTTCCAGGGTCTGTAGTCGCTCCTCCTTTGAGGAAAGGGATGACTGTAGCAGTGCGCCATCTGGTAGGGACAAAGCCTAAGGTGAGGCTGTGAGTGAACAGGGTACACAAATGAGGTGCCAGTTCACTTTGTAGTTCATGTAGAACACAGCCAGGGATATTGTCAGGTCCCATAGAAGCTGTATTCTTGGCCTTGGACAGTGCTGTTTTAACCTGTGCAACAGTAGTACTGGGTGCCTGGCAATCTACTGGTATTGCCATTGGTCTTTTGGGGGAGAGAGAGGGGTAAAGTTGGCACTGAATCTGTTGGCCAGTATATTGGCAATATCTGTTGGCTCGGTATAGGAGGTACCATTGTGCAGTAGCTCAGAGCAAATCTGGGTATTGCTGTGGAGATTCTTTACATAACTATATTAGGCCTTGTGGTTGTCTTTACTATCTGCTGCAATTCTGTTTTCATAGCTAGCTTTAGAGGATTTTATGAGGGATCTCAACTTTTTGTTGAGGCTGATAAGGGAGTTTTTCTAGTCTTCGGACTTCACCTTATTCCGTATCAGTTTCCTCCTTCTGTTGTAGAGTTTGTTTATGGCAGGGAACCACCAGATTGACTTCCTTTTTTTGGAGAAGAGCATCTTGGTTCTATTGGGTATGGCAAGATCCATGCATTTGTGTACATGTTTGTACAGTGCATTGTTGTATGATTCGGCGGTCATGCAACTATTCTCCATTTGCATGGATGCCGTGAGTGATCCCATCTACAACCAGTTTGGCACATAGCTGGGCATTCCTTTTTAGACTTCAGACATAGTTAAAGAATGCCTTATGATTACCCTTGGCTAGGGATGTGATATTCGTTTCATAATTTGCTTTATAAGACTTTACAAGATTTCTGATTTTTTTTTTGTTTAGGCTTAGGAGGGAACTCTTCCTCTGCAAAGTGATATCCCTCTTGCTTTTGGACAACAACTTCTTCCTCTTGTTATATAATCTATTTATACTTGAAGTCCACCCTGGTGGCTGTTTTTATGGGAAGTCCTGGTTTTGGTCAGGTACACCAGAGTTTGTACAGTAGCTTAAGTGTTTGTAAAGGGCATTTGCATACATTTCTGCATAGCAATCATTCATTGATGTCTGTGATACCCTTTTTACCCAGCTCATCTGCAGAGTTACACTCCTGGTCTGCCAACCAGATTCTCATGTCCTCAGGTAAGGTGCCAAGGGCTTGTTCCCTCACAAAAACATCTACAAACCTTACAAAAGTGGTGACCTGGCACCCACTCACCTACCTATCAAAATAAGGGGTTCAGGCACTTAGGCAGTGAGACTTTTCCTTGTGGTATATTTGACTGGGGACACATGGCTGAAGTGACATTTAGATGCAGAGAAATATGGCTGTTGTGAACTCCCTGTGGGCAAAGAAAAGTACACACTGCCATGCCCACAGCTTTAATAACCAAGTGCATGGGGGTGGAAGAAGTAATGAGTGATGTGCTCAGTGTACAGTACACGCTTATGTAACTGCAACATGTAGAAGTGTGCTTCAGCATGGAGGAAATCTTGCATGTTACTGTAGTCACATTTATGCTCCAGTATGCATTTTTGTTAGTGTTCCCTAGACATTGTGAAGGGGGTACTGGTCCACACACACCGATTATAAAAGCACTGCCTGCTGTTCGATGCATTTTTACTGCACTGACTCCACTGACCAGCCTGCTGCTGATGCCTGTCATACTACTTGCTGTCTCAAGTTTCCTTGGGGGCCATGGACATTATTTTCCCCCTGTGCATTTAGTTATTGAATTTGTGGGCATGGCACAGCATTCTTCTCTTTGCCCACATGGAATTAGCCACTGCTATATTTCTCCGCAGTGAATGTCACGTCAGCCATGTGTCCCCAACCAAATGTACCACAGGGAAATGTTTCAATACCTAGGTGCCTGAACCTGTTTTGAAACCTGACAAGAAGGACCCCTCACCTACTTCATCTTGCCTTGCTTTAGTAACTAACTAGGGAATAATAATTCTTTAGATCAGTCAGGAAAATATAGTGAGGTTATTTAAGTCCTGTTTTTTTTTTTTTTTTTTTTTTTTGCATCTGTGCAAATCTATTCATCTGTGTTTTCAGTATTTTCATGTTATTTTATTATTTATTATTAAATATATTTAAACTTTTCATTGTGGCTGTTCCTTTGAGAATATTTTAACCTTTGAGAGTATTTATATTTATTTGGTGTCACTGTGGCAGCTCCTGAAAACCTTGCTGTTTGGTCAACATAACCATTTGTATTAATATTAATTTCACTCAGTACAATTGGGTACCCTTGTATGAGCCTTAGAGTAGCTGGCTTTGCAGTGTCTGGTGGCAGTAACTACCTTATAGTCTGGGCAGAGAGGCATAGCTAGAGAATCTAAGGTGTGTGTGTGTGTGTGTGTGTGTGTGTGTGTGTGTGTGTGTGTGTGTGTGTGTGTGTGTGTGTGTGTGTGTGTGTGTGTGTGTGTGTGTGTGTGTGTGTGTGTGTGTCTGTGTACAACTCCACAGCTTTGCAAATGGGGGGAGTCGTATTGGAGGCCTTGAGAGAGGGACTGAGTGTGCTCTTAAGTGAAATTGTGCTTGATGCAGATAGCTGCATCTGCTAATACTGTGTGTATCTATCTTTGTTCCAAGGGAACTTCCCACACCAGTGTCAGTTGTGAGGATTCAGGCTCCTTGATTACTACCCCAGAGGGGGATTGTCACACAAGGCACAGCCATTTCCATATGTTAAGAAACCCCTATACACATCAAGGCTGCATATCTTTTTGTCATCATCACAAAAGGCAGACATACCCTTCCAGATCTTCTGCAGTGTGATTCATGTAAATGTTAAGAAGAACTGACTCCACTACATGCCCTACTAGTTATCATTTTTTTTTCTGAATGGACTCCATTTTTTAAGTTAGTATAACACATTTTCCTTTATTTTGAAATCTATGTATTGATCTTATAAATAAGTAATTACAGCAGCAAAGCAGTCCATGTCATACATCATACAGAATGCAAAATAGCTTCCATAAAATAGGAATTCTGTTTTCCAACAACTTAACAAATGCTTGTACTATCCCTGAACATAAATCATTTTATAGCTCCACTGTCCAGTGTACCTACCATTCAAACTCATAAAAGCCTGTAAAAAATTTCCAAGTTTTCACAATCCTCTTTATGGTTCACTTAAATCCCACCACATCATTAACCCACCCAGACTTCTCATGTTACATCTGCTTACCCCCTTCACATCTATTTGTTCCCCACCTTCCTATGGCTGGCTGTTTTGGCCTTTTACCCGAAAAGCTGTAATATGCTAAACCTTATCTAGTCCATTGTTTGAGTAGCCCCATCCCTCCCACCTCAAATATGGTAAACTTCCACAATGCCTCTGTCTTACTTTCTAAATGTAATTTCTTTCTACTTGTTATATTCCACATTATCCTTAGCAGCTCCAGACATACCTGTCAACCTCTTAGAGCAAGAAAACTGTACAAAGCCACAAATAAAGCTGGAAAAAAAGGCCCAAAAATATGGACATTTTTAAATATTGCTCTTACAAACTCAGAAAGTTGATAGAAAAACAGGTTTTGAATTAGCATGAATTTTCTGAAGGATATGAAGTCTGAAACTCAAATGTCTGCCATTATTTTCTAACTTCAGTCTTCAATGATTTGCCACTAATTTGGCAGAAAACCACAACTTTATGAAAAACAGTCCAAAAATATGAGGCAAAAATCTGGACATTCTGCGAAAATCTGTACTGTTGAGAGGTATGGGCTCCAGACAATTCCATCATATCTTTCTGCCTCTCCTCTCTCTCTCTACATCTATATATATATATATATATATATATATATATATATATATATATGCACATCTTCTGCTCTTTCACTTTCACATCTCTAGCAGCAACCCCCCCTGCACAGCACCACTTTCCTCTTAAACTTCACCATGCATTTTCTTAACAGCAAATTCCACAGAGCTGTAACCCCCTTCATGCTCCCACACATTTCCCAAACCCCATTTGAGAAGTCCTCTTCCCAACTTTTATCATCTCTATTCCAAATAATTTTTAGTACTACACATAGATCATATCTTTCTCTTCCTATTAATACCTGTAAATCTCCCCAAACATCCTTCTATATTCAACCTCATTCACCCCATGCGACATTACTGATCTCAATTCTTCCTTTGCCTTGTTTCCACATTATATTACTATTTCAACATCTTTTTTCATCTCCCTGTACTTGAGCAACTTTCCCCACCTATACTATGTTCCTGCCTGAATCTCATAGAACTTATGACCTTTCTGCCTCAACCAACTCCATCACATCCCTTTTAACTTTTACCCCTGCATCTTCCACTCTTAGCTTCTAACCCCTTTTCTTTACCAGCACACCTTTCTTTCCCAGTATGAGCTCTTTTTTTATCAACACAGACTGCCCATTCCTTCATCTCACCGTTCTCATCTGTTGTCCCTCTACATTTACATCCCTTTTCAGTAGTCATACTTCCCCTACCTTCCATTTCCCTTTCCCAGCAATCCTCACTCCTTCTGCCCTCTTTCTATTTGCAACCATTTGTACAATACATGTCACTGCTGAAAATCTGTCTGACCCAACTCACCATTACAGCTTTTCCTTGTAGTAATCCTGTCCTTAGCTTCATTCCCTAAGCCAAGCATTTATCTTAGATATTATTGTACAATACCCCTATAACCCTAATAGCTTCACCAAATAAAATACAAAATGGCTCTAAAATCATTACTTGTACTGCCTCAGTCCTGTTTAATAGAGTAAGTTCCTTACAGGTCAACCTGTACACAATGCCCTTCCTTTTATGATCTACATTTTCTTACAGACATCATAACAAGAGAAGAACAACACCATGCCGACAGTAATGACAGACAACTGCAAATTACCTAACTCCCATCTCATCTCACATATGTGTTCAATTACTGATCTGACCTTATGGTAATACAACCCTAATTCCCTCCCATATTTATTAGAAATGGCAAGTAGTCCAAGCAAATCCCACTCAACATCCCTTGTTAACAATATACAAGTATCTATGAATGAATGAACTTATTCCATGATCCAGTATCTTCTCCCCTTTTAGCCACCTTCAGATATTTTATTCACTGCCTTCTTAATTAACAAAAAGGTGAACAGTCACCGCTAGTCCTCTTGATTTTCAGTTCCATTGATTTTACTGCAGTTAGCATAATCTCTAATCTCTTAAATTGGTCTCCTCCATCAACATCAATTAAAGATATTTATAGTCTGTGTGCTTATATTGTTTTCTGCTATTATTTTATTACAGTGTTATAATACTACAAATATTTTTCATGTAATTCTAAAACTGGTAATTTACAGCAGAAAAAAAGTCATTGTGTTTCTTTCTGTGATACTGACATCTTTAAATATGCAAGAGTGTAGAATGAATGAGGCTACTTCTGGTCACGTTCATCTACCAGCTGATGAATTCCAGACTGCAGTTTCCATAGTTTCTAAGGATGCAGCTGCAGTGATTTCTTTTCATTTTTTTCCTTTCTTCTTCAATTGTGTAATCACAGAGCTGGCATAAGTTCAGAGGATGTGGGGACTAACTTCCTATGTGGGTCGCAGGGAAATTTTCTTTCCTATAAAAACACTTAAAATGTAACATTTTTCAACACATTCAGTTCCCTATGAGTTGAATTCCGCCATCTGAGTTCTTATGAATTTGAAACTACAACTGACTGTTATGATGAGATCCCTAACTGGGTTCTAAACATCCTATCCAGTCACACTCACCTGCACAAAACATCTAACCAAATAACTCTCCCTCATCCATTTCTTCTTTACAAAACATTATTAAAGACATCTTTCCTATAAGTACCCTTAAAAACTAGGGGGCTTTAATATTGATACAACAGACCTTAATGCCCATTATATAGGCAGAAAACTGCATTCAGTAGGTTTATAACAAACAGTTAAAATAGAACAAGGCCCAGTTAAATAACTGGCAATGATTCCACGTTAAAACTCATCATAACTAATATAAAACATAGATGCATCTTTGTCAATATTCTAACTATCTCTGTTTACTGCTCAGTGGTCTCATGCTGGTCTTTCAAACCTAACAAAAGCCCAGCAGACTGACTACAGGAAGATTATTTTCAGAGGACAAAGCTACACTCCCAAACTGCCTTTAAACAACTGACTAATCACCTGTCTACAAAGCTAAGAACCCTAATGTAGCCCTTGCATTTCTTACAGAAACATTGTCAGCTATTCAAAACTATCTCTTTCCCATCACTAGAATAAGGCTAAGTGGACAACATTGTCCCTGGCTATCATCTAACATCATTAAATCAATGAAAGAAAGACACACTGCTTGGGTCATCCAGGCACAGGGCACTAATAATAGTGATTTGCACCACAACTACTTCAAACAATATAAAGAAATAAGGAATGATGTTAACACTGCCAAGGTCAACTATCTTAGAAAACATCACAATTCTCTTTCCACCTTCCCAAAATATTTCTGGAAAGCTAAACAGCTGCCAGGTCAAATCACAGACAAATATACATTTTAAATCTCAGAAAGTGGCGATGACAACTCCTCATTCAGAGAAGTTTGTATAAACTATATTCTCAACACCATCCATACCCTAGAAAATTGTATCCCATCCCAAAATAATGTATTAAACAGAACCATCAGTCATGCTATCCCAAAGCTGATTACAGTTCCACTTTCTGTTTCAATTAAATAACCATTTAAGAATCAGAAAATGTTCTTTCTAAAGTAAACTCAGACTCAAGAGTTAAATTCACCATCATACACCCAAAATTCCTAATAATGAGATTAGAACTGATAGTCAAGCCTTTAACCTATATATTTAACCTATCTCTTACTTGTACTATCTCCCTCACCATTTTACAAAACTACAGTCGCACCATTACCAAAAGTCCATAAACCCAAGAGCTGCCAACATTTTAGGCCCATAGCATGTTTATACCCAATAGGCAAAATAATTGAAAAACTCCTCTATACACAAATCTTTTCACACATAAATGCATATAGTCAGGTATGTGATCAACAGGAGAGATTTTATAATCCTTTTTGCACAATAACAGCCCTTTTCACAGTTACTAATATGATTTACTCTAACACGAATTACTGCCATTTCATAGGTGGATTATTCATTGACATAACTAGAGCATTGAAAATGCTAAACCATCTCCTGCTACTAAACAGACTTGCCAAACTTAATTTTGGAATTAACACAGTGCAATGGTTTAAAAACTACACAGAGGATAAAAGTTTCCAAGTTTACAGCAGTAATATCTTCTCTAATATTAGTGCCCTCAATGCTGGTGTATCACAAGGATATGTGCTAGGCCCCATACTTGTCTCCTATTTCTAAATTATTTCATTATGGATCTCCCCAAAATGGCTATGGCTATGTATGTAGATGACCTTCTCCATTCCAGCTATACTTTACCCCGGCAGCAACTAAAAGTACAAGACAAGTTCCTCTCACTCTACACCTGGATAAATAACAATAAACTAAGAATAAAACCCAAATAGTCCAGTTGTATGGTATTTGGTGCCAAAAACAAAAAAACAAAAACAAAGCCCTTTCCACATTACATATTAATGACATCTACAAACTGTGACACAACAGAGGTGCCTACATGTCCGACTTAATCCCCCTCTCTCTCTTTCTCAGGCCACAGTGACCATACTGTAAATGAAGTGTAAGCACAACTGAAATGTTTTGCTAAAAATCTCATCTTCTGTACCTAAAGCAAGAGAAGATATTGCCAAAAATGTGCTAATTTCTAAACCACTCATAATGTCTTCACTCTAGTATAAGTACCCAAAAAAATCTACAAGTAGCAGAGAATAGACTATGTCACTTTGCACTCCTGGCCAGCAAACACCATATCACTGCAACATTCTTTAACATCTCAAATGGCTTCCAGTTCAATGTAAGGCAATGTAAGTGCTTAGTACTCACACTAGATACAGCCCACCACTAAAAAACAAACTGTTAGTAAGAGACACTTTCTATATACTTGGTAGTGGCAGCACACAAGAATAGGGATATTCCTCATAATGCCATAACTGAGATTCAACACAGAGAAAACAGCATTCACAAAAATTCCTCCAGTTACCTGGAGCTTACTTTCCTCTGAGGTTAGATCAGAAAAGTCACAAAAAATTTGCAAAACAAAGCTGAAGGAGCATTTAACAGAGGAAACAACTTATAATTGTTTAAAGACAAAGGCTAAGCGACATCCTGTTATCACCAATTTCTCTCTCTTTTAGAATTACAAAAGTTTAATAGAATGCAAAATTGGAGTTGAAAGATGTGAATAATGTAAATCATATGAATAAGATAAACAGCAATTGCATATTATTGCATACCATTTTATGATTACTTCCTACTGTTCTCACACTGTTGATTTACTTTTATTTGTTAATTATTGTGTGTAATACTGTATTCATTCTCTTCTGATGTTTTTTTCTCATTTGTTAAATATTGTATATAATTGTATATTGTTTTCAGCCTCTCAGAGACCCAGGTTATGGCTTAAAAGGTCTCCAAACTAGACCACCTGCCTGTTTAAAAAATGCAATAAATAAATAAAACAAAGGCAAATTAACTATTTTTAAATTGTGGAAGTTGCAAGAAAAAGCATTTTTATTTAAGATAAGCGGGGCAGCTTATAGTTTCATTGAAAGAGCTGCCATTTGGGTGTACTCTGGAAATACAGCTCCTCTTTAGCTGTGTACAATAATTTATCTTCTTATTGCCACATTGTTAGTAATCCATCTGCAAATCCATAGTCTTAGTACAGTCATTTTCCTCATGAAAATGATGTAAACGAGACTCTCGATACACTGCAGACATTTCACAATTAATGATAGAATAGCAGTTCAGAAGATCACAGACAGACATTTATCTGAAACCAGTACCATATGCAGAAGGCATGCTCCCCAAGTGCTGCCCACATGCTTCCCACATCCTCTACGTGACAGTTAGCACCACTTGTACTTTCACTATTATTTGGAGAAAAGCAAATACTTTGTTTCACAAAACTCACAAATCACCTTCTTCTTCCTTTCTTTCGCAGTTTCTGAAGAGAAAATAATAATTTCCAAAACAGCGTACAACAAACAAGCAAGCAAAATGAGTATTAATGCTGAGCGCTAAAATATCTATCAAGAATTATTTATGCTGAATTTTAGCTTATTAAAATGATGAGATAGACATTATGGGCTCTTTTAATATCAGTTGTTTTTATACAAAACAAGATTTACCTATTATATAATAGTACATCTTTTGAGCATAGGTACAAAACAAATCATGCACCTGGCTGGATGTTAAAACTGTAACTATAATGCCTTTAATGTTCACAAAAGACTTTTCAGTTCTCTCCCCAATAATTTCCTACTTGAATATGCATTACATAATTATAACTAATAAATAATAGCCCTAAGATATCTCTCATACACACTGAAGTAGCAAATAGATGTATTAGTGATCATTTCCTCCTTCAAGCATCTTTCCAAGTATTCATGAAAGGGCTGTAAGTACAGATGTACCAATTATACTGAAATATAGCTATTGCATCTAGTTTACTTTCCATGACTCTACATTTCAATTATGTTTCTGAAATCATATTAATTATAATAGCATGCATTTATCTCTTGATTAGTAAATACATTTGCAATTTAATTTTAATAAATCATGATATATATATATATATATATATATATATATATATATATATATATATATATATAAATTCCTCTTCTTTTTAACTGGGATCTTTTCCTGCTTCCTTTCAATCAGGAACAGAGGTTTTACCCTACTTGGCTATTGCTCTAGCCTTAAATACCAGAAAACTCAGAATCATACCTTTCAACCTCTTAGAGCAAGAAATCTGGACAAAGCCATAAATAATGGTGGGACAAAGGCCGCAAAATAGGGACAATTTTTAAGTATTGCTCTTACAAATGTAAATAGTTAAAAGAATAATAACGTTTGCATTAGGATGCATTTTATAAAGGATATGAAGTCTAAACTTCAAATTTCTGTCATTATTTTCTGATCACAGTCCTCAATGATTTTGCCAGAAAAACACAATTTTTGGAGAAACAGATGAAAAATATGAGGCACAAATCTGGACATTCTGTGAAAATCTATGCCAGAATCCAGTTTATTCCAAAAAAAGTGCAGTAAATCCCTTCATCTTTAAAAATAACACAACATTTAACAGCCGGAAGAACAATAAAAAGTGGATAATTAAATGCCTGCAACAAAAAAGTCACAAGATTAAAAAGGCATAAGAATGTGCTATTTTACTTTATAATATTAGTAATGATACAATCAATACAACAATGCCAGTGTTGGTAACATATTCAATAGACTTTGGAGCTAATAGAAATAGCATCATTGAAAAATATCAGGATTTTTTCTATACCTTACACATGTTGCTTGCGTTAGTATGCTGTCACTCCAACACAACCATAAAGAAGATAAAGCCAGTATGAAAAAACAAATGAAAATGAACAAATTTTAGAGTCTGCAGTGTATAAGCACCATTCCTTGAACACTGCCTTCTGCCTTTATGAATATCAGTGTCAACCACAGCAACACCACTGTAACACAGAAGGTTTCCATAGTGCTCAACAGCACCACTGTAACACATAAGGTTTCCATAGTATTCAACGGCACCACTGTTATGAATAATGTTTCCATGGTGCTCAACAGCACCACTGTTATGGATAGAATTTCCATACTGCTCAACAGCACCACTCTTATGAATAAAGTTTCCATGGTGCTCAACAGCACCACGGTTATGGATAAGGTTTCCATAGTGCTCAACAGCACCACTCTTATGAATAATGTTTCCATGTTGCTCAACAGCACCACTGTTACGTATAGAGTTTCCATACTGCTCAACAGTACCACTCTTATGAGTAATGTTTCCATGGTGCTCAACAGCACCACTGTTATGGATTAGATTTCCATAGTGCTCAACAGCAACACGGTTAATAAGGTTTCCATAGTGCTCAACAGCACCACTGTTATGGATAAAGTTTCCATAGTAGTCAACAGCACCACTGTTATGGATAAGGTTTCCATAGTGCTCAACAGCACCACTCTTATGAATAAGGTTTCCATAGTACTCAACAGCACCACTGTTATGGATAAGGTTTCCATAGTGCTCAACAGCACCACTGTTATGAATAATGTTTCCATAGTACTCAACAGCACCACTGTTATGAATAATGTTTCCATGGTGCGCAACAGCACCACTGTTATGGATAAGGTTTCCGTAGTGCTCAACAGCACCACTGTTATGAATGTTTCCATAGTGCTCAACAGCACCACTGTTATGGATAAGGTTTCCATAGTACTCAATAGCACCACTGTTATGGATAAGGTTTCCATAGTGCTCATTCTTATGAATAATGTTTCCATGGTGCTCAACAGCACCACTGTTGTGGATAGAGTTTCCATACTGCTCAACAGCACCACTCTTTTGAATAATGTTTCCATGGTGCTCAACAGCACCACTGTTATGGATAAGGTTTCCATAGTGCTCAACAGCACCACTCTTATGAATAATGTTTTCATGGTGCTCAACAGCACCACTGTTATGGATAAGGTTTCCATAGTGCTCAAAAGCACCACTCTTATGAATAATGTTTCCATGGTGCTCAACAGCACCAATGTTATGGATAAGGTTTCCATAGTACTCAACAGCCACCACTGTTATGGATAAGGTTTCCATGGTGCTCAACAGCACCACTGTTATGGATAAGGTTTCCATAGTACTCAACAGCACCACTGTTATGGATAATGTTTCCATAGTGTTCAACAGCAACACTGTTAATAAGATTTCCATAGTGCTCAACAGCGCCATACTTATGGATAAGGTTTCCATAGTGCTCAACAGCACCACTGTTATGGATAAGGTTTCCATAGTGCTCAACAGCAACATGGTTAATAAGGTTTCAATAGTGCTGAACAGCACCACTGTTATGGATAAGGTTTCCATAGTACTCAACAGCACCACTGTTATGGATAAGGTTTCCATAGTGCTCAACAGCACCACTGTTATGAATAATGTTTCCATAGTACTCAACAGCACCACTGTTATAGATAAGGTTTCCATAGTGCTCAACAGCACCACTGTTATGAATAATGTTTCCATGGTGTGCAACAGCACCACTGTTATGGATACGGTTTCCATAGTGCTCAACAGCACCACTGTTATGAATGTTTCCATAGTGCTCAACAGCACCACTGTTATGGATAAGGTTTCCATAGTGCTCAATAGCACCTCTGTTATGGATAGAGTTTCCATATTGCTCAACAGCACCACTCGTTTGAATAATGTTTCCGTGGTGCTCAACAGCACCACTGTTATGGAATGAGTTTCCTTACTGCTCAACAGCACCACTTGTATGAATAATGTTTCCATGGTGCTCAACAGCACCACTGTTATGAATAATGTTTCCGTAGTGCTCAACAGCACCACTGTTATGGATAAGGTTTCCATAGTACTCAACAGCACCACTGTTATGGATAAGGTTTCCATAGTGCTCAACAGCACCACTGTTATGAATAATGTTTTCATAGTGCTCAACAGCACCACTGTTATGGATAAGGTTTCCATCATGCTCAACAGCACCACTGTTATGAATAATGTTTCCATAGTACTCAACGGCACCACTGTTATGGATAAGGTTTCTATAGTTCTCAACAGCACCACTATTATGGATAATGTTTCATTGGTGCTCAGCAGCACCACTGTTATGGATAAGGTTTCCATAGTGCTCAACAGCACCACTCTTAATAAGGTTTCCATAGTGCTCAACAGCACCACTGTTATGGATAAGGTTTCCATAGTGCTCAACAGCACCACTGTTATGAATAATGTTTGCATAGTACTCAACAGCACCACTGTTATGGATAATGTTTCATTGGTGCTCAGCAGCACCACTGTTATGGATAAGGTTTCCATAGTGCTCAACAGCACCGCTCTTAATAAGGTTTCCATAGTGCTCAACAGCACCACTGTTATGGATAAGGTTTCCATAGTGGTCAACAGCACCACTGTTATGAATAATGTTTCCATAGTACTCAACAGCACCACTATTATGGATAATGTTTCATTGGTGCTCAGCAGCACCACTGTTATGGATAAGGTTTCCATAGTGCTCAACAGCACCACTCTTAATAAGGTTTCCATAGTGCTCAACAGCACCACTGTTATGGATAAGGTTTCCATAGTGCTCAACAGCACCACTCTTAATAAGGTTTCCATAGTGCTCAACAGCACCACTGTTATGGATAAGGTTTCCATATTGCTCAACAGCACCACTGTTATGGATAATGTTTCCATAGTGCTGTCAAGGCCCAATGCTAAAAACAGAGAATGATGATTACTTTTAGATTCACGGTTGTTTTTCTCTTTTACATTTTAGACTGTGACAGAGCAGATGAGGTTGGAGGAGATAAGTACAAAGATTACAAGTCACAGGTCATGTAGCATGTGTGTGTTTCTTGATGTTTAGTTTGTAAGGACATAATTGGTCCACAATGGCAGTATGAATATTGGGTGGGGCTGCAGGACAAATGTGTCAGATGTACTTGGATTTCTAAACTGATTTTAGTCAGTTATCTGATAAGAAGAAAAAAACAATAGTCATTTTATCCTGGGTTAGGACTGGCAGGGAGATATCAACACAGTACTGGTCCTCCCAACATAGGTTTCTCAGTCTGTTGCATCACATTTCTTCTTTTACTTCCTGTCATGCTTTAGCCAAATATGGGATGTTTTTCCTCTGTCCTCAGGAAAGGGGTGCAGGCAATGATTTTGGTGATAGAATTTGCTGGATTATTTCCCTCTCATTCTGTCATTAGCATAAGATGGAAATTTTGATCATGGAAATTAACAGAAGAAAATTATTTTTTCCCCTGCTTGTTCCACTTCTGCAAATACTGAGGGCCACCAATCTAATCCTAACCTGTAATACCTTTGAGTTCAATGTCATTTTCCTAAAAAGAGTATCAATTCCTTTTTCAGAATGGACTTTGATGGAGCACTGAGTTAGCCCTCATTTTTGCCTGTAGTAAAGTATCTTGTTTTTGCAGCAAGGAGTCTACCTGATTCAGGATTCAGTGCCTAAAAGGCCTGACCACCGCTACTTGTCACCCCCCCCCAAGTCTCACAAAGTGGTCTTCTCTGCTAATCTGACAGTCTAAATCACACTCCTAGTCTTTTCTCAACCCAGATCTCAAAATCTCAAGATAAAGATTCCCAGGTGTTGGATAAATTTAGCAAAAGGACGTGTTCTGCTACTCTGATCTTTGTACCATTACCTATCCATCTCACACACCCAATTTCTAGTCTGGTCTATGGAAACTGGCTTTAGGAATGCTGTCCTCCCTCCCTGAAATGAGAGAAGAACACTGCATTGCTGAAATGAGAGTATCTGGAGGCATTCCAGAAGCATGAGTTCTCTTTTATATAATTAAATAATTAACAGTAATGTAGAATCTGAGCAATCAGGGTAGTGCTTTCCTTTCTGTAGGATAGCAGGATGTGTCCACGAGTGGTTTATACAATCAGATGTACTTCAAGCTTTAGAGACATATATCCACTGAAAAGTAACCACTGTAGATATCTGAATACTTAATGAGAAATGCTACTATTTTCAACTATCTTGCAAATGCTCACAATATCTCCTTTAATGTTCTTTATGTTCTATATGATGTATTATATGCTCACTACCGCTCCACTGATGTACTGCTTACTTATCAAAACTCTGACTTTGTTGAGCTATATATCTGCTTTCTTGTCACGTTGACCTGGGTCTTAGCTGAAAAAGATCCATTGCTTAGTCCACTTACTCGGTTAACCAAATTATATAAATACATATATAAAGGCATATATACATACATACTAGTTAATGCAGTAAGCTGTGGCTCAAATACCCTCCTAGAAGTCATGCTGATCCTGCTATCATGCATATTGGCTTCCGGCAGTAGGATATTGTGGAAGTCATTCCATTTTTACTTTGAAAAAAGTATTCCTTAGTTAGATACTTACCTTAAAAATTAACATTAAAGAGTTAGAGAACTGCAGTAGTTAATATCATGCAAGTATTTTACCTTTATGAGCCCTAAATATCTTAGCAGAACCTTTGCCTGTCTGTCATTATAAGCAGTATTGACATCAGCTTCAATCCTTTGTAGACTCATTCTGTTCACATCTTCTGGTAAGATATCTACCACCACTTTCAGTGACTGACAAATTGACACAAATAACCTAAAGTGTGAGCTGTAGTTAAGACTGTAAATTTTATAAGAACTTTACCTGCACTAACAAAATAATCTATCATACAAATGGTATAAAAATGATCCATGTGCCATATGTCCAGATTTACATAGAGGTTAGAGGGTCAGTTACAGGTTACTAGCTTTATTTGTCAAGCTTATATTCTACTGGCCTTCAAGAAGCCTGATGCCATCACCCTGAGTTGATATTCCGTACTTCTCATACCTATATCAAGATTATTTTTAAAGGAAATTAAGGATCAACTTCCTCTGAGTGTAAGGGGCAGCTTATGCAATAATGTTAAAATGGACTGTGTAATGCATCTGTCATGTTGTTTTATAACTGATATATACTTTTAGTATTAGTTTCTCTGATCTAGTGTTAGCTCCCTCATTATTGTGTTGCAGCTATAGACTTTCTGTTAGAACTTTGATCAGACATTGTTATACCATACAAGGGTCACACCTCAGCTTTTCATAAAACTCTACTGCCAATCATTGGGGGACCGGAGTTCTGCTGTGGTGACCCCTTACTGGGAAAAGCCGAAAGACAAACAACAACAACAAGGGTCACCACTTAGTAACCTATAAGAAACAGACTACAGTGACATTTCAGGCTTACAAACACAACATTTTTATAATAAAGTATCATTGCACCTTTTCAGTTTTTTTCATTTTGCTTATTTGAAGACTATATAACTCAACATTGTATTCAGTAATAACGTGCATCAGTGAGGTATTAGGTGGTGCAATAGTCTCTCTGGAGAGTGTGCAGTTTACAACAACAAGGTCTACAGAACATGTTTTTTTACTTTGGCAGATACACACTGGTCAGAATATAAATTGTCCATGATTATCCATAGATCTGTAATGATGGTGTTGCTTTTATAATTTACCATCAATTTTATGATCATAATTTATGTCCTTTTTGCAAATTCTTATGATGCTCTATTGATTGACATTAGAGGTGAAAACATTATTACTAAACAAGTTGTGTATTTTGTTTGCAGACCATCTTAGAGAATTTTTTCATCTTTTATTGAAATAATTATTTTCTTAGGTTTCTAGTCATCAGCACATTTGCTTATCCATTTTATGTCTGAGAAGAACTGGCCAAAACAAAGTGAGCCCTTTATAGAGCTTTGTAGGATACCATCAGTAACCTCTTCTGGGATAGACAGGTGAGTCTCACCCCACCTTGATCTTCCTTGGAAGATAGTTTCATCAAAAGAGCACAGATAGCCCCATTTTTTTTTGATTCTGCAAAATATTTTGACTTATAGTTACATCTATCACATTTAAAATATGTTTTGCATGATTGGTTATAATGTAATATGTTGATCAAAATATGGAAGCCTTTGTGTTATTTATCTGTAGTCACCATTTTAAACATTCTCATACCTTTTGATTGCTTTATTGTTTTCACCAAATTTCAAAATGCAGCTATCATTATGATCCTGATTTAGAGGCTAAAAAAGTTAATACTTTCAGATTGTGATAAGCAGGTAATTTTGTACAGTTAACATGAGATCCCTTCAGTAATTGTAGGGTGCTGAAAATGTGGGGTCAGAATATTAGTAAGTTACCCAAATCATGGCCATGAGATTAGCAATCAGCAAGTTACAAAAGTACCAAGATACTAGAAAACCCATTGAAATGCACAACAGAACTTATCACAGTTGACACAAGATAGAAGATGTGTACGCTGTCCAAACAGTGACAGTTTGATGAACCTATGGATTTAGCAGGCAAGTAAGAGTTGGCTATGTGAGCTGGGGATGAGACTGTCAAGGGGGAGAACTGAGAAGAGACAAATTGTAAGTGGACTTGTATATACTACATGTATCAAAAAAAGGAATTAGGAAGGTTTTCATTTTTTGGTTTGCTTCATGTAGGTACTTGATACTCATGGACTGGGTGTCACAGTGATCTAAACCAGAATATGTGATTATTAAGCTTATCCTCACCTCAACTGTCCAGTTGTCTTTCGCTTTTAAAAATATGAGCAGATAGAAACTGCCAGTGGAAAGGAAGGAAAGTAGAGGTAAACTTTATAGTGTTGGTTCTTGATGCGCAATGTCTTTAACATTTAAAGCTATGTGGAAATCGAAGTGGCCATTAGCATAGTGCTGATTTGTTGTAGCTGGATAATGGGCCTGAGTATCACAACATATGGCATGTGGATGCCTGAGTGTGGCTGTGATTATGGACTTTCAGAATAAAAAATGCCTGGAGGTTAGCACAGATGATTCAGCCTATGAGCTATTAACAGACTGTTTCCTGGAGTCCAGGGTAAAAAAATCTGATTCCTTTTACCTCCATTTGCCTGCTGTATGGCTCTGAAAAAATTAATGAAACAGGCAGTGCTCTCATGTCATCCTGAAATGGGACACTTGTGTCCAGTAGCTTTATCCAGCCAATAGATGAATGAAATAAGAAATGGAATGCAGAATTATAGATAGTCTCATTTCACTGTCTGACTTGCCAAGCTGTAGTTTATATGGTTTCATATTTTCCTGTGGGTCATGCTAATCATGTTATAATTTTTTATGTTGCTGACTTTATTTCTGATCACTTCTGAGGTTGCATAATTAGGGGATGGGGAGCAATCTGATTTGCAAGGTACTAATTATTTTCCTTTTCCTGTGTTCTTTGTAACCTCAGAGTTAATATATACTAAGTACTAGTAGCAGCAGTACAGGGTTGAAAGGGGGCATTACACACTGCAAAAATAAATAAATAAATACGTTGTATGCTGGTTTTAATGTCTCAACATGTGAGGAAGTTCATGAGATATAGTGGTGTGTTGTAAGTTATACCATGTAGCAGAGTCCTAATGCATTTGGTTGACTGAGTTTAGGTTTTAGTGAGCTAGAGTTAATGGAAGTAGGGGTGGGTCCATTTCAAATTGTTAATAATTTCTGGCTAACCATGCATGTGATCATGCTCATTTAGAAATCAAAAGGACTGAACCAGCAGGCTGAAGATCTCTCAGGATCATGTTATTATCTGGTCTATGATATTCTCCATTATGTATTCCATTGCATGTCTCATTGGGAGAGGTTGTATAAATGGAACTTTGTAATAAATGCACCAGCACCAACAAAAGAACCTGTCATATCACTTGTATAAAAATCCCATCACTACTTTTGGGAAATGGGACTCCTCCTCCCCCCTCCCACATAGCCCTCTCCTCTACAACTCTGCCTTGCCCTGCAAGTCACTTGCACATCCCAAGGCAAACACAGAAATAAGTGAAGAAATCTCCTTTCAAATAACCAGCATACTTATATGCATGTGCATTATCTTTTCTTAATAGCATTATGTAAACTTCTATTGCTTGTGCTGGTATTTTAATTGTAGTAAGCTGCTGACCTGATGTTATTCATGCTGGAACTGCTAGCATGTCTTCTTACCTGTGCTTCTGTTTCATACAGTTCAGTTATAGCTACTAATTGAAAACGCTATAGTTAAAAGTTTGTCGGTGCCTTTTTCACAAGCTCAGTCTCATATATTTTACTGTCACTTATATGCACCACCTGCACACAAGACATAATGGGTAAGTAGTCTTTTTTCTGACTAGATCTGGTACTACTGTAGCTACTAGGCCTGAGAAACAAAAACGTCACTGCTTTACTGCAGAATTTGCCTTTTATCACTGAACACTTTGAGAAACACACTGGATAGAATGTGTTTCATCAGTTTTAGGGAAGTGGAAAATAGTGTTTGTTCTAATGGTCTGGAAATTGGTCAGTTCTCCAGGACTGGTTGGATATAATGTCAATGCACACCCAAGGGGCTTATAAAATGTGTCTCTTGAGTAATACCAGTGCTGACTAAGTCTTAGTCAGTTCTGATCATTTTGTAATCACCACCAAAGCATCAGACTGATGTCCTGCAGTATGTGATACATTGATTTACCTTTTAAATGAATTAGGTGCCAAGTGCAACATAATTACTTGGATGGGAGTGGTGTCAGCAACAATTTTCTGAAAATGTCATAGATTACAGTACCACCTGCATCCTGTTAAAAGTACACCCAAGAATATATGCACTCAGCTGTTAGCAATGGAAATCTGAAACAAAAGTGGTTTAGGTTGAAAAAAGACATGATGAGATGTCACTGAGTTTAAAACATGCAAGTTAAATTATTCATTTCATGCAGTAAGAAAATGAAGTTGATGACTAACATCTGTGGATGTAATAGTTTGACAATGAGTTCCAAAGATAGCACTGCTACTGCCTTGTCAAATACTAACATTAAACTGTGGTAAAGGTACCATTTTGGATTTGTTGTCATTACCCCTTGTTGTAGATATTGCTGTCTTTTTCTAATCGCCACCCTCTTTCCACACTGCCACCTCTGCTCACATTAAGAATACTGAAACTATTAGTCCTTCCTGTTTTGCCAAAAAGTTATAGTCTGTTTCCTCACCACCAAAAGAGTACATAGTATGACTTTCCTATTACTTCAACTGAGCTGTAAGTGTATGCATACCACTGTATTATGAATTAATGCTTCTACAGTTTTTCAGCTCTGCAAATGTGTGTGGAGAGAATGAATAAGGCATGCTTGTTAAGGTGATAATATTTCCCTGTTAATTTCAGTTTGACTGTTTTCTTCAAGTATCAGGCAGAATATTAAAACACTCAGCACTTTGTTTATGAACTGTACTGTTGTGTAAGGCAGACTACATCACAGTATATGACTGAAGTGTCCTTATCACAGAGCTGGGTGGGTTAAACAGCTGTGTCCCTGACTGCATAGCACTGGGTGAGCCATACAACTGTGTTCTTATCTTCATAGGGTGCTGGATGCGTTATATACCTGTCTCAGGGACTGCACATAATATATGCATACCCTTTCTAGCTGCACCAACTTTCTGTCAGTAGAATAAGAAGCCATGAAAAGTTCTTGAAAATGAAGCCAGGCAGAAATATCGGAGAATCTATAAGGTATTAACATAAAGACGATACTGTATTATGGCGGTGCTTGTCAACCCTCACGCAACCATGGTGGTAAATATTGGAACTGCCTCTCCCTAAAAAAAAAGGCAGTATTATCTGGAGGACAGCACAGTCTCCACTAACATACTAAGTCAGGGAGATAAGAGACAGACTCTAACGTCTACAGTTAGGGTATCTTACAAATAGTAGGCTAATCCACGAGGCTCTAGTGACAGAGGACAAAGGTAAGACAAGACTGTAACGTTATAGTCAACAGTCATGTAACTCAGCCGATATGGCTTCTTATGCTGAAATTAGGATCACTCCTTGTCAAAGGATAAATGTGTACTGTCCTGATGGTAGGAACACAGGCTTAATGAGACTATCACTACGTGACAGATTCTCCCAAATATACAGCACGAGGACAAACTATACAGAGCAAAATCCTGTTAGAAGATGAAAGTGTAAGCTGAAAAGAGAGAGGGTACACCTGTGAAGATAGGGATACTTCTGTCATCCGCTTTGGTTGCAAGTCACTCATACAACTGTGTTATGTCAGTCCTTGCCAAGGCATTCACAGTGGAGGACAGATAGAATATCAGACTATGTTAACTATGCACACTGTTAATGAAAAGCAACTGATATATGCCAGACTGAATTCCAAAACCGCTCCCTCCTGGTGCTGATAACTCGGAAAAAAAAGACCAGAGGCCCAGGAAAAGAGCAAATCTCGAAGATGGCTTCTCTGCTTTAAACTTTTTTACAGGGGAGTAAACCCACCTGCACCTCCCAAACACACACATATATTAGCAATGCTAAGATCACCATACCTCAGAGAAAAGGAAATATTCTGAGAAATGACCCTCTTGGACTTAGTACATGTAAGTCCATTTTTTGGACATTTATTCTCTGTATTTTGGGACTTGCTCTAGTTGGTCCTGATATTTTAAATGGGTGCATTTTGCAGACCTTTTAAAAACAGCATAGACTAGCATCTTGGCCTCCCTCTCAGGTATTTGCTGATGTAAGAATGACATTGGTTTGTGTTAGGCACAGATGTTTACTTAATATAGTGATAGCATGTAAGCACAGAGAGTGCATTGCAAAATCTTTTACTGAACCTGTGAGGGCAAAAGCTGACATGCTACTGTATGTTATTTCAGAAATGAGTCTAGTACACATTATTAGTATTCATTCTTAGTATATGTAATTTACATTATTAATAAAAGTTTATTGACTAAGTCATTGAACTTCCATCTGTAAATGATAACTTTAGAATGCTAAGCTATACATCCACACGTAAATTGGAGGCTTTGCACAACTGCTGTAATAAAGCCATTCATAACTTTTTAGAGCAGGTTTTATAGCCAGCAGCTTCACAAGTAGTTACAAAGGTTATTCTTTCTTAATTTACTTGTACTCTTTCCAGAAAACATAGTACTATTGCCAAGTGACTTGTATATTTAGTATGATTACTTCTTTTTTCACTTGGTTTTATGGATCCTGGCACATATCCTGGTACTTAGCATACCAATCTTCATATTACCCACTGACACTGGCACAGCTGTTAGTACACTCATCTCTGCTGCTAGGAGAGCAGAAGGATATGGATTCCATTTCCGCTCCAGGTGAATGGATTGCTGATGCTGTGAGTGGGCTGTACTTTGGAAGAGATGTTAAACCGAGGTTCATCTGCTCGAGTTGGTGGCTGCTCAGGCGGATGTTAAAGATGCTTCCTAACTTAAGAAGTAGGAGAATGTTCCTGATGCCCTTGCCACATTTTCCCTAGTAATATAAATACCTCCTTGGATCTCCTCTAAAAAGAGGCCACTAGACTAGTGAGACTAATCCTGTCAACAAATGATAAATAAATGAATTTAGATCTTTGTTTGTTGAAATGGTAGAATCATTCAATTTGCATTGCAGTTATATGTATTATTCTTCATACCAAAACAGAGGATTCCAGACACAGTAGCAAGCAGTTTTAGCCTTATACTATGCAGTTTGTTTTCTTATTTAAACTCATTATGAAAGAGTGAAATTCCTTATCATGAAAGCACATTTCTTTAGACTAAAGGGAGTGTATAGTGTTGTATTATGCTTATCATGACAATTCTCATTTCTGCTTAGATTGTAAAGAATAGATGAGGTGTCACAAGGAATTCTAGGAATACAGTTTTATTACAATGGCTAGATTGTGGCCAGCATTATTTGCATAAACATAAATGCATTTTCATCAGGAACTGCTGTACCACTACAATATAATCTGTACCTATAATATGCAGAATAGTGTACTCAGGTAAGAAATGAACTGAGTAGCAAACTTATTCTTTAGCAAAATCTCAGTCTGTCCATGTGTGCTGAAAATGCTCCTTATGTCATTGCACAGCTATGGTGTGAAAATGACACTGACCAAGTGTGAATGTTTGGTAGGTGATCATAGGAGCACAGGAGGTTACTAGGCTAACAGCATCAGGGCCCTTACAAGCTTGCCAAGTTCAACCAGACACTGTCTAAGAGGGACACAGATGGAACCCCTGGGATAAATTTTTGGTTACCCATCCAATCATCCACACTGATCTTAAATAGGGCAATGAGGGGCTTTGTTTAGCATGAATAGGAAGCTTATTCCAAAGGTGGGGCAACCTCTGTGAGACAAATCTGTCTCTCCAGCAAGCTCTGTTGATGTCACATACCAGGTTATGGTCCTTTGAGCGAGTGACCCATGTTCAATTTGACTTGTGATTGTGCAGCATTTCCATCAAAGCTGGGTTAGAAATTGTTCTATATGCAAGGCACGGGTCAATGATTTCAGTCTGTCTGGATAAGACAGATCTTGAAGACCCTGAATTTTCTTCGTAAAGGACCTTAGTGGTCTCTCCAATTGCTGCAAGTGTTTGGAAAGGAACATACCAAAGGGATCATTTTACTCTATTATTGGCCTGATGAGGGAAGAATATAGAGGGGTTATAACCTCTTTTTTTATGGAGGCAATACCCTTACTTATGAGATGAGCAATGTAAAATACCCTTATTACCACTGTGGAGACATGGTGATTGAAGTTAAGGTTGCTGTCAACCTATGTGCCCAGATCTCTCACCACTGAATGTTCACTTAGGGTATTGCTATTGATGTGGTAGTTTGCAGTATCACCCTTGCCAAAGTGGCTGATAATGCATTTTTTGCATTAAGTTTAAGACCTTGACTTTGGCACCAGTCATTAGTCTGCGTAAGACCTTCTTGTAGATGTTGACATCGCAAGGGGTTTCAATGATTGCTCCCAGTTTGCAGTTATCAGTTTTAGCCTGCACTTTGGAGAAGTAGATTCCAAACAGTAAGGGTCACAGAACAGATCCCTGTGGGACATCACTGGTTATGAGTCTGCTGTAGGAGGTAGAGTCCCCTATTTTGACCATATGAGTTCTGTCAGTGAGACATTTTGCAAATCACCTGGCAATATATGGGTTGATATCCAGCTGGGTAAGTTTCTCAATGATGCCTGAGTGGGGGATTGTGTCAGAGGCCTTGGTTAAGTCTAGGTAGGCAGTATGCACTAATTTGCCCTCATCTGGGGCTTTGGTTGCTGTCTTGAAGTCCACCAAGTTTAACAGGCATGATCTCCCCTTGACAAATCTAAACTGGGTGGGGTCAAGCATTTGGAGATTTCCTATATCTCTGTTAATAAGGTCCATGATGATTCATTCCATGGCCTTGCAGGTAAGGCTGGTCAGGCTATAGTTCCCACAGTCCGTGGATGCACCCCCTTTGTGCAAAGGGATGCCAGTAGCTGTTTCCATTTCAATGGGACAAAGCTAGTGCTTAGGCTGTGATTGAAAAGCGTGCTCAGTGGTGATGCTAATTCCTGTTTTAACCAATGAAGAACACAGTCTGGGATGTTGTCTGGTCCCATATAGGCTGTGTTTTTGGCCTTGGAGAGGGCATTTGAGACCTGCTAATCAGAGATATTAGATGGGGAACAGGTGTTTGGGATGCCTTGGGGTATACATGTCAGGGACAGGGGAGTGAAGTTTTCACTAAACCTGGCAACCAGCAAGGTTGCTATATCCACAGGTTCTATATATGCAGTACCATTAACTACAAGTTCAGCACAGATCTGGGCCTTACCTTTGAGGTTACTGATGTAACTAAAGAAAGCCTTGTGGTTATCCTTAGTTAGGGAAGCTAATTTGGATTAGTAGCTAACTTTGGATGACTTCACTAGGAGTCTTATTTGTTTGTATAAGTTGAGGAGGGAGTGTTTCCAGTTCTGAGACCATTCCTTCCTGCTCATAGACAGCAATTTGTTTCTCCTATTGTATGGCCTATTAATGGCAGTTGTCCACCAGGCATGTTTGTTTTTCCTTGAAGATCTTGCTTTGGTTCTGTCAGGTACGGCAGAGTTGATACAATTGTACAGGTGCTTGTGTAAAGCATTGATGTATAACTTAGCATAGGTGTCTGTTCCCTCAGTTTGGGGAGGGGCTATGAAGTTATGCCTTGCCCACAGTACAACCACAGCCCTTCTTTCCTTTACAAACCTCATCAACCAAAACAGGCACTTAGGTAAACTAACATCTGCCATATTCTTGGACCCGTCCAAAACCTTCGATATGATCAACCATCCCAAACTACTCCACTCCCTTATTAATCTTGGCCTTAGTGATCATACACTAGCCCAGTTCCAAAACTATCTACATGGTAGACAACAAGCAGTTTGATGGGATAACAACCTATCTTCACTGCTGCCTATTACCACAGGAGTCCCACAAGCATCCATTCTGGGACCCCTTCTTTTCTCCGTCTTCATTAATGATCTCCACAGCATATGCCAAGATGCAACTGTTATACAATATACTGATGACTCAACATTAGTCTGCGAAGCCAACAACCCACACAAACTCCTCTCCATTACCCAAAAAGTCTTCCAAATTACAGAAACCTGATTTCTTAACAAAAACATATTACTTAATCCCAAAAAGACCAAACTGTTGCTATTTAAACCAAACAAATCCATCTCAATGCCCAACACATTCAATATTACATCCAAAGATGGGACTATCATCTCTCTAGACACTCATACTAAACTGCTAGGAGTGACCATTGACAACAACCTCAAGTTTGATCTACATATAAATCAAATTGTTAAAAACATTCACAAAAACTGGCCACTCTTTATAAAAACAAACCATTTCTAACCCAACCTGCTAGAATAACCATAGCTTAAACCCACCTCATCTCCACACTATTCTACGCCGCTCCCATCTTCACCAGCCTACCCAAAACTGAAATGGCAAGCTTAACATCTGCTACAATCAAATTGCCAAATTTGCTACTGGTACCCCTTACCATGCCCACCACTGTCATTCACTAAAAAAACTTAACTGGCTTGAATTCCCAAATCTCCTCTCATTCCATCAGCCTTCTTTTGCCAAGAAACTCCTACTACTTCCTGAAAAAGACCCAACACTATCTAATCTACTTAAACTACAAACTAATATCAGACAACTGTACTCTAGTGATAAGCACTATCTAATCTACTTAAACTACAAACTAATACCAGACAGCATCACTCTAGTGATAAGCACTATCTAATCTACTTAAACTGCAAACTAATACCAGACAGCTTCACTCTAGTGATAAGCACTATCTAATCTACTTAAACTACAAACTAATACCAGACAACTTTGCTCTAGTGATAAGCACTATCTAATCTACTTAAACTATAAACTAATACCAGACAACTTCACTCTAGTGATAATCACTATCTAATCTACTTAAACTACAAACTAATACCAGACAACTTCGCTCTTGTGATAAGCACTATCTGATCTACTTAAACTACAAACTAATACCAGACAGCTTCACTCTAGTGATAAGCACTATCTAATCTACTTAAACTACAAACTAATACCAGACAGCTTCACTCTAGTGATAAGCACTATCTAATCTACTTAAACTACAAATACCAGACAACTTCACTCTAGTGATAAGCACTATCTAATCTACTTAAACTACAAACTAATACCAAACAACTTCACTCTACTGATAAGCACTGTCTAATCTACTTAAACTACAAACTAATACCAGACAATTTCACTGTAGTGATAAGCACTATCTAATCTACTTAAACTACAAACTAATACCAAACAACTTCACTCTACTGATAAACACTATCTAATCTACTTAAACTACAAACTAATACCAGACAACTTCACTCTAGTGATAAGCACTATCTAATCTACTTAAACTACAAACTAATACCAGACAGCTTCACTCTAGTGATAAGCACTATTGAATCTACTTAAAGTACAAACTAATACCAGACAACTTCGCTCTAGTGATAAGCACTATCTAATCTATTTAAACTACAAACTAATACCAGACAACTTCACTCTAGTGATAAGCACTATCTAATCTACTTAAACTACAAACTAATACCAGACAACTTCACTCTAGTGATAAGCACTATCTAATCTACTTAAACTACAAACTAATACCAGACAACTTCACTCTAGTGATAAGCACTATCTAATCTACTTAAACTACAAACTAATACAATACAACTTCACTCTAGTGATAAGCACTATCTAATCTACAAACTAATATCAGACAATTTCACTCTAGTGATAAGCACCATCTAATCTACTTAAACTACAAACTAATACCAGACAGCTTCACTCTAGTGATAAGCACTATCTAATCTACTTAAACTACAAACTAATACCAGACAACTTCACTCTAGTGATAAGCACTATCTAATCTACTTAAACTACAAACTAATACCAGACAACTTCACTCTAGTGATAAGCACTGTCTATTCTAATTAAACTACAAACTAATATCAGGCAACTTCACTCTAGTGATAAGCACTGTCTATTCTAATTAAACTACAAACTAATACCAGACAACTTTACTCTAGTGATAAGCACTATCTAGTCTACATAAACTACAAACTAATACCAGACAACTTCGCTCTAGTGATAAGCACTATCTAATCTACCTAAACTACAAACTAACACCGGACAACTTTACTCTAGTGATAAGCACTATCTAATCCACTTAAACTACAAACTAATGCCAGACAACTTCGCTCTAGTGATAAGCACTATCTAATCTACTTAAACTACAAACTAACACCAGACAACTTCACTCTAGTGATAAGCACTATCTAATCTACTTAAACTACAAACTAATACCAGACAACTTCGCTCTATTGATAAGCACTATCTAATCTACTTAAAGTACAAACTAATACCAGACAATTTCGCTCTAGTGATAAGCACTATCTAATCTACCTAAACTACAAACTAACACCAGACAACTTTACTATAATGATAAGCACTGTCTAATCCACTTAAACTACAAACTAATACCAGGCAACTTCGCTCTAGTAATAAGCACTATCTAATCTACTTAAACTACAAACTAACACCAGACAACTTCACTCTAGTGATAAGCACTATCTAATCAACTTAAACTACAAACTAATACCAGACAACTTCGCTCTAGTGATAAGCACTATCTAATCTACCTAAACTACAAACTAACACCAGACAACTTCACTCTAGTGATAAGCACTATCTAATCTACCTAAACTACAAACTAACTCCAGACAACTTCACTCTAGTGATAAAAGTCTAATCAAGGTGACCAAAAGCAATAACACAGCAGGTGACTCCCTCTTCCCTAACTACATTGGTAAAATTTGAATCTCATTACCTTCTGCTATTACCTCAGCTAACTCAATGGTTACATTCAAAAAGCTACTGAAAGAACACCTAAAACTTGCATGGCTATACCCTTGCTACCCACCAGGTTGACCCATATCACACACACCCTCTGACCCACTCTCATACTCCTTTTCACTTCTATCCCTTCAAGAAGGATCATGACTCCTCCTTATAGTGCCTCACCTGCGAACACCCACACCAACAGTCAGCAGTTATACACATTCCGACTTTAAACCCAACCACATCTCACAAAACTAACTCTAACATCCACTCCCAACCCCCTTTTACTTACATTTGTCTCAATCAATGTTATTACTGGAAACCAGTACATTCTAAGTACTACTTTACTCTAACTTAAACTATGGAATTTTGTTAAAACTTGCGACTACCAATGAATATTGTACTTTGTAACTTTAAAACTATGGAATCTTGTTAAATAATGTGTTTTCCTATGAATACTTGCTTGCTATGTAGAAATCTCATAGTTGTTTGTAAATGTAAAATAAGTAAAAAATTATGCCATCACGTAAGAGGTTGTAATTGGCCATGGAGAAGGTTTTTAGTCTAATTGTTGCTGTGTGTGTGTGTGGGGGGGGTGCTTGTGTTATAGCTACTTCTACAGAGACTGATTTGTGGTCAGATCTCTTCAGGGATGGCCACAAACACTGTGGGTGGTGCATCAGTCCCCATATTGATGAGTACCAGGTCCAGGATGTTTGAACCTCTTGTGGGTATGTCAACCAGCTGCTCCAGGGCACTGGAGTTAACAAAGTCTAGGAACCTTTGGGCAAGTGAGTTAGAACACATATAATTTACCCAGTCTATGGACGGGTAATTAAACCCACCCAAAATCAGGGTGTTTGGTTGTATCTTGATTGCCTCATGTAGATCCATGTAGGCTGAGTGGATGTCATGATTCAGATGGGGTCCTATAGCTGGCAATGACCTGAAGAGGGGTCTTGCCTACAGTCAACTGCACCTGAAGTAATTCAAGGGAATTGTGCTGTTTAACCAATCTAGAGGTGTATTTATCTGTAATTAATATTGATACACCACCTCCTTTAGTTCTCTTGCCTTCAGTCTGTGGTGTAAATGTGTGGAAGAAAATGTAACCTGGTATAGCTGGGGTGCCCTTCACAGGCTTACACCAGGTCTCAGTGACTGCACAAATGTCTGCATCTTCCAGAGTGAGGACTGCTTCCAGTGAGTGCAGTTTCCGGTTTAGACTCCTAGCATTTAGTAGTGTAACCTTGAGGTTGTTTGTAGAAGGTATTATTATGTCAGGAATTTGGTTCTTGTGACATTGCCTTAAAAAAGGTACTATGGGGATGGCAAGAGCCTTAGCCAGTATCCAAAATCACAGAGGTGACAGATGAAGACCATCTCTAGCAAAGCAGTGACTACTGTCGACTGTGTCATCCCAGGCTGACAGATACTGGATCCCCTTTGAATGACACCAGAAACTAAGCCAATTGTTGAAGTCAATCATTTTTTGTTTGTATTGAGGTGTCATCCTAGGAGAAGGTAAAATGCTGCTTAAGGCTAGTGACATACCTACCTGAGACACATAATCTGAGAACTCAGTCATGTCTCTCTTCATATAGTCCAGTGAGGTACATCTCAAGTCATTCACACCAACATGGACTAGGACAGAATCATAACAGTGCCTGTTGTTGAGGGACTTGAGTGTGTGTGTGATTGTGATGTGACAGATCCTGGCACCTGACAGACACAGAATGTAACCTTTTCCTTATCCAACCTGGTGAGAGGGACATCTGTGTGTCTCACAATTGAGTCACCTATGACTAAGATAATGTTTTTGTGTTATGCCTTTGGGACTAGACTGGTGAGACACTGATGTGTGATATATGTATTATGTTCTGCATAGGTTGTATTATGTGATGTGTGCTTGTGTTTGTGGTTGGTAAGTTTCTGGTAAGGACCTCTGCATATGTAGGTTTATGTGTTGGTTTGGTAGGTGCAGGAGGTGAAGTGTGCATGCTGACAACCTGCTTAGTATCAGATGGACTGACTGGTGAGCAAGAGAGCCTGGATTCTAGGTTCTTGATATAAATGCTGTGATGCCTGTGTACTGGCCCAGTAATCAAGGAGCCTCAATCCTCACCACTAGCACCAGTAAGGGGCATGGAAATGGGAAGGATAAGTATAAATTATCTGTACACAAAACAGCCACCATTGAAAGGTTTAAAAATGAATAATATTTAATAATAAGTAATAAAAACACAAGACAAATCTTCTCAATTCAACACAGTGCTAGTCAAGAGTTCAGACATCACAGGAAAATGTTTAAAATAATACTGTAGAATAGTCTGACATAAATATAGAAAACAGCTATTCTAATCGTATTATTTTCTATTTCTAAGAGAAACAATGTTCTAAATAACTTACATAAATACAGAGCAAAGCAAAGTACTGGTGAGTTGATGTGTTCAGGTTCAGGCAAAATCCAAAATGCTCTAATTCTCTAAGTCTCTCTCTCTCTGAGAAAGTCTTAAGTTGATAATATATCACTGCTGACTCATTTTAGATTACATTATTCTTGACACTTTTCTGGTTTAATTTCCCAGGCTAACAGAAACTCAGAGTTTAACGTATCTTTGTAATCTTGCACCTGCAGGAGCCACAGCAATAAAAGACATTATACATGTAAAATCTATCAATTAACTCTGGTCTCAAAACAAAACGTGTTTCAGATCAAACAGTCATACAATGCGTGACTTATCAGCTTTCTTTCATCAGAATGCACTGTGGTTGCATTTTTGAAGCTCAGTACAACATATAGTTTAATCATAACATATAGTTCTCTTTTACATTTGTAAAACCATCCTATAATTATGTTAATATTTACAAATCACATAGACTTATTAAGATTCTATCTGGCTGAGCTGGCAGCCTTTCAGTTTTTTCACAGATGCATCACTCACATAATGAATTTGTGTGGACTAGAATAAGTGGGTTGTCAGTGTAAGTGAGGCATTTTCTGCTGTGCCTCAGGATGCCCGTGTCAACCAGGCTGGCTGTAGAAACTGTGGGAAATTGTCCTTCCATATTGATAGGTAAGTTGATGTGGTCAGAAAATAGGGAGAGGGCAGGAAGGAAAAGGTAAAATACAAGACAGGAGAAGTGGACAATAAGTACAAAGGGCTGGTGGGTAGGATCTGTGTTGGTACCTCAGGAGCTTCACTAAATGTGTCACCTGTTAGTGAGGGGCAGTCATGAGAACTTACCAATGCAGCAGCAGTAGAATACTAAAGAAAGATTTACAGGCAAAAGTGTTTGCATCTGTAACCACCAATGGTGCCCACTGCTGTGCAGCAGTGCATGATGCACAGACGGGATGCTATGTAGCAAGCACGTACAAACTGATCTAAATAAATTAACCAATAAAAACTCAAAACTGAGCCCTGTTCCAGCGACCTTCAATCAGATGGGTTCTAACTGCACACTCCTGCCACTAGGGTGCAGGGGAACCCTCTCCAACAAAAGTTAGCCTGGTTTAGTGCTCAAGTTATACAAACGGAACTAGATTCAGCAGGTCTGAAGCTAGTCTATGCCACATCAAACAAAGTGCAACAATTAAAAAAACATTTTTTGCAGTGGTATAATACCTGCTGCAGTTTTTGTCTATGTTAACACTGTGGCTAGGGCCAGAGGCTCAGGCCTGTGCCTGTGGAGGATGGCATGGCCAAGGTTATCCTTCACAAAAGATGAACTCAGGAACAACATTTCGGTTGCCCATTTCTTGGAAAAACTGCTGTTTGGCTTTCCTGTCAGGGATTGGTCAAAGACCTGCTGAGTATAAAATATGCCCTCATTCTCAAAGGAGGGCCTTATGAAGCCCTTGTTTTTTTCCATACCTTCCTCTTCTAAAATTGCCAAATATCAAATGAGGAAGAAACTTCCTGACATCCCGATGAAGTCGCTTGACCTTACATAGTGTTATCTTCTCCAGTGCTGGCTAAGCTCTACAAGAGGACAATCCCACTGGATAATATACCACAATGTGTAATCCACTCTGAGACTTCCAGTTAGGGTAGATCGCCAAGTTTATCCTAACTTGATGACCACTGTAAGAAACTGGTGGGTTCTAGAAATTTTTTTTTTTGGTTCTAGATGACTTCACTCTTCCCGCAAGAAGCTGTGTGTGACAGATTAGTCTTTTTAGAAAACATTTGGGGCAAATCCAGATTCTGCTGCTCAAAGGGGCTGTGACAGGTGGCCCTGCTTTGAACTAGGTTGAGAGTTTTATTCCCACCTCTTTTGGTCTTGAAGAAGATGGACAATTTCCTTCTCATTCTTGATCTCAGAAGTTAAACTAGTACATCATTTGCTTTCAGTTTTAGATGGCTAATCTGCAAATCATGCTTCAGTTATTGAAAGACGTATGGATAGTGTTACTGGATATTATGGGAGGCTTCTGGCACATCAGCATTTTGAGCTCACCATAGGAGATCCCTCCAGGTTACTGTATGGATATTACTGATATAACAGTGTCTTCCAATTGATTTTTTTCAGGAACCAGAATTTAACCAGGGCACTGACTGTGGTGCCTGACACCTTGCAGAAGGATCATGTTCTGCTTCTGTTCCAGACATTCTAACTCCAGGTAACCCCCCAAAGGATGCAGCTCTTGCTGTGGGAACTCCTGTGCTTGCAATCTTTAGAAACAGCCATAACTTGGAGATAATCTTCACTGACTCCAGTTTAAAAGAAAAAAAAAGAATGAAACTGAACACTTTTCAGTACTGGTCAATCAAAATCTTGGAGAAGGAATCTGTGGCATGTTCCAACTCAGGGAGGGAGTAAAGCAGAGTCCAGGTTTGGAATGTGTTGTAACTACTGTGTTTAATGGCTGTTTAAAGTTAGTGTTTAAAGTTAGTGACATAATACCTTCTATGCAGAAACCACATCTTGGAGAAGATTTATCTGCTCTGAAGTTTGACGTTTGGCATTCACTGACATAGCTAATTATACACCTTTATTTCATTTAATGTTGAAAGGATTTCTGTTATAATCAATTAAAATTGACTGCAGTGTATTGCTAAATACGACGACCTGGAACTACAATTATATGAGCTTCCTTTATGGCATACTCAAAGAAGGCAACTAAAATTCCTGAACATGATCAGAACCCAGGAACCATGTCTGGTTAAATAACTTGTACAGAGTCACAGAGGAGACAAATGGAGACTAAGGGAAACAAACCTTGGACTACATAAATGAATCAGCAGCTCACAGCCTTCATCCTATAAATTGAACTGATAATGACCCTTCTTCTTCTTCTTTCAGCTTTTCCCGGTTAGGGGTCACCACAGTGGATCACCTGTCCGCTCATGATTGGCAGTGGAGTTTTTTTTTATGGTGTCGAGTTGCCAGCCTGGCACCCAACCTTCCACAGAAGGCACATACACGCACTCACCCCTAGGGCTAATTTAGAGTTTCCAATCCACCTACAGCATGTCTTTGGGATGTGGGAGGAAACCAGAGCACCCGGAGGAAACCCACGTGACCACAGGGAGGACATGCAGACTCCGCACAGAAGGCACCCCAGCCGAGGATCGAACCAAAGAACCCTGACCCTACCATGCATTAAAAAAGATGGCTATCAAAAAAATAGTTTAACCTTTTAGCAAGTGCAGAGGATTAAGTCTTTGATCTGTTAGCCACCTACTTCCAGTGGTGTGAGTTACCTTAGCCTTCATTATATGCCAACTGTGTGACTTTGAGCAAGTCAGTTAACTGGGCAACCCTTTGGGGCAATTGGAGATTTGAGCCAGCCTCTTCAATGGTCTGCTGGACTGCATGCCTACTAATTTCTTATGAGCCTTATGAAAATAAACACCACTACCACAATGAGCTGATGTTGATAAAATGACAACTGGCCAAGGTTTAAGCATGGGCAGAAGACTCAAAAAACAAAGTCACAGTTTTTGTGGCTGTGCTCCGACTTCAGCAGGTTATCCTACACGCAAATGCTTTTCAGATCCCTTTTTGGTTCCCTTCTGTTGTGGTCAGCATAATAACCTAAACAGTTGCAGGACATTCAGAGAAGCTGGATTAGAATTAGTAGTTATCTGATATCTTAACTTCAAAATAAAGATGTGGAATGGTGCCCAGGTCAAATTCAGGCTACACTGGAAAATGAATAAGCTTGCATTTCTCCTAGATTCAACAACAGTAGTAGGGATATTTAAAAAAATTGTTTGAAAACATAAAATTCAAATTGTATGCATGTATTTTTCTGTAAATTGTTTCTTACTAAGCAGATTTAAAGTGGATTGTTTTCTGGTCATTGTGTCATTTGCTTTGTAATACTTCTCATCCATCTTTCATCTCCATTTCTTCTGTCTAGACATATCTGGTATTGATTTTGCATGACCACCTGCACATGGTAGGTACATTTTTTCCCATATTATTGTACATAAAGTAGATTTATGTATACATTGAAGTCATTTACTAATTGCAGTTGTATCTAATATTGCTTAAATTACATTTTACATAACATAGATTTGATCAGTTTTTAGTCTATTTCTCTCTTTGTTGTGTTAATTTCTTGATATTATAGGTAATTCTGCCACTGGCACTGTGGAACTCCTACTAACTGATGTCAGAAAAACAGTGCAAGTACCAAGGTGCCAATGTTCCATGCCAGTAAAACAATAGTAAATGATGAAATAACTCCATGGACCACCAGGCTAAAAACAAACTTTTAATGCAGTTTAATGCAGTCTAATAAAAAAAGAAGTCATGTACCTACCATAACGTTCCATGTTAGTTGTCTTCATCTTACCTTCTTTCTTGCTTGTTGGGATCGGAGCCGACACTTGGCTCCGACTCGGCCATCTTCTATAGCTCGAGAGCTGTTTATTGGCTCGAGGCTACCCCTATATCCCATGATGCCTAGCGCTAGCTACCCAGATCTCGTTTGTAATAGCTAACCCCAGACATAGCAAGAATAATCTGACCAAACTAACAGGTTGGGCATATCTGTTATACTCTCTAAGTCAGTAGAGGAAACAAACCAGAAAATACTCAGCCGGTGAAACCTAAACTCCTCTCGGTCCAATAGGACAGGGGGATGGAGGGTGGGACGCAAGAAAGTAGGAGAGATGAAGACAACTAACATGGAACGTTATGGTAGGTACATAACTTCTTTATGTTATGTTGTCTATCTTGCCTTCGTTTCTTGCTTGTTGGGACAGCGTCCCTAGCACCTATGATCCTGGGTGGCTCATTGGAACAGACTCTTCAGAACAGTGGAACCAAAGTTAGCTCTATTCCTGGAGGCCATGTCTAACTTGTAATGAGAAATAAAGGTATGAGGATTTGCCCATGTGGCCGCGGCACAAATAGAGTCCATGGGCAACCTAGACTGGAAGGCTACAGAAGTGGCCAAAGCCCTAGTAGAATGGCCTTTCGGTTTGGCAGACAATTCTTTGTTTCTTAGTTGATAAATGAAGGTGATAATGTGAGACAACCACCTGGACAGGGTCACTTTGGAAACTGGGAGACCTTGTTTGCCCCTAGCATAAGAAAGGAAGAGCTGGTCCGACTTCCTTATATCCTTCATTCTATGCAGGTAAAAACGCAGTTGTCTATGAACATCCAAAAGCTGTAACTTGTATTCTGCCTTGTTGGTGTAGTTAGAGAAGAATACTGGAAGGTCTATGGATTGGTTTAGATTATTTTCTGAGCACACTTTAGGAAGGAAGGATGGATTAGTTCTCAGCGTTACCCTATCCTTGTGAAAGACTAAGTACGGAGAACGAACGCTTAGTGCTTGAAGTTCCAATACACGTCTGGCTGAGGTAATAGCTACCAGAAAGAGAGTTTTCCAAGATAGAAACTTAAGGGAGCAGGAAGCTGCCGGTTCAAAAGGGGGCATAATCAAGGAGGTTAGTACCAAATTAAGGTCCCAAGGAGGAGGGGGATCTCTCACTGGGGGCCTAAGGAGAGTAGTCCCTCTAAGAAAAGCTTTACACAACTTATGAGACATGATATTTAGATTAGAAAAGCCAACATGATAGTTAGATATAGCCACTAGTTGAACCCTGATTGTGGCAGAAGCGGACCCAGACTGAAAAAGCTCAGTTAGGAATTCCAAAATCTCATGAACTGGGGCTGAAAAGGGATCTATGTTCCTAGCCTCTGCCCAATAAGAGAAACGTTTCCATTTGTTAGCATACGTCTTCCTAGTAGCCGATTTGTGAGAGGATACAATAATTTCACGCACAGCCGGGGGAAATGCTGGGAAGCCTAGCTAGGGTTGGAATTGGATCAACCAAGCTGTGAGCTGGAGTTTCTGGAGGGATCGATGCAGCTCTCCTGATTGATGAATCAGCAGGTCTGGAATAGGATCCAGGGTCCAGGGCTGCTCGAGGAAATAACGGTGCAGGAACGGAAACCAAATCTGTCGAGGCCAGTAAGGAGCAATGCGGATAATTTTGCAACCCAACAATACGCCTTTCTGTATGAGTTTGGGTATAAGAGGAAAAGGCGGGAAGGCATAAAGAAGTCCCTGAGGCCAATCGTGGACTACAGCATCTCTGGGAGGATGACCGGGAAGCGGTAGAAGGGAGAAATAGTTGCTGCATTTGGTGTTGAAGAGGACTGCAAACAGATCGCAGCAAGGCTGTACCCATTTGCGGAAGATGAGATCCGCAACTACCTGATTCAGAGACCACTCATGAGGCATGAGAATAGCTCTGCTGAGCCTGTCCGCTATGACGTTGGACTTCCCAGGGATGTGCATTGCAATCAGAAATCGTTGGGAGGAAATTGCCCACTGCCAGAGTCTGAATGCTTCTCGACATAGGGGGTAGGACCTGGTTCCGCCCTTTTGATGTACCACACTACTGACATGTTGTCCATCTGAATTGCAGTTGTCCCAGGAGGGAGGTAGTCCTGAAGTGCTTGCAACGCTAGTAGCACGGCTCTCATCTCCAAGACATTTATGTGCAGATGGTACTCGTGAGGTTGCCATATGGCTCGGACTGTCCTGCCCTGATAATGCCCCCCCCACCCCATCAGTGAGGCATCTGTGGTCACTGTGGCAACCGGAGGGGGTTGGATGAATGGTCTGCCCTGAGACACTAGCGGCCATCCACCGGGAAAGGTGTCTTTAGCAAGTTTCTGTAATCATGATCATGTGAGACATGGGGAGTTGTTGAAAGGACCACTGTGTGAAGAGGAGCCACTGAAGGATTCTCATGTGAAAGTGGGCTAGAGGTATCAGAAGAATTGCCGCCGCCATAGAACCCAGAGTTTGAAGGACCAACCGGACTTGTACCTTTTTGCATTGCATGAGGATATGAACTTGCTGCCGAATCGTGGCCATCCTGTCAGGCGGTAGTCTTGCAGACATATTTTTTGTATCTAGATCTGCTCCTATATAGGTAATAGATTGACAGGGCAACAAGGCAGATTTTTTGAAATTTATGGTAATGCCTAACTGGGCACAGATTGCAATTGTATAGTCCCTGGCTTGAAGAATTTGATACCTGGTAGTAGCAGTAAGGAGCCAGTCATCTAGATAAGGAAACACCTGGAATCCTTGACGTCTCAGGTGAGCCGTGACCACTGCCATACATTTGGTGAACACCCTGGAGGCTGTGGTGAGACCAAAGAGCAGAGCTCTGAACTGATAATGACTGGCTCCCAGCCGGAAGCGAAGGAATCTCCTGGAGCACCTGTCCATCTTGATGTGATAGTACGCATCCTGGAGATCTGTTGAGCACATCCAATTGTCCTGACCCAAAAAGAGTAGAATGGACTGAAGCGTGACCATCCAAAACCTTGTTCTTTGAACAAACTTGTTTAGTCTGCTGAGATCCAAAATTGGTCTCCGGTCCCCTGTCTTTTTGGTACCAAAAAGAACCTTGAGTAAGTTCCGGATCCGAGTTGGTCTGCCGGGACTTCCTGGATGACTGTTTTTCTAGCAGTCTTGAAATTTCTATGACTGCTTGGGCCCTCAGACTGGGTGGAACATCTGGGGGGGATTTGCTTGACGATAGGGGAGATTGGAAGAAGGGAATTACATAGCCTCCAGATATGATTGAGTGTACCCATTTGTCTCGCGTAATATCTTGCCAGGCTTTTGGGTACAGTGAATGTCTTCCCCCGACTGCCTCCAGAGGCGGGCAGTCGGGCAACCCTTCAGGGATGCTGGAAGGGCTTGTCAGAGAAAGATTCTCTGCTTCCCCGGTTCTGTGGATCCCCTCTGCCTCAAGGGCGGCGTCTGTTGTTATTTCCTCTTCTGCCCCAGGAGGAAAAGTCACTATGTGTATCAGGCGAGGCTCCCTGAGATTTCCGAAACCACATTTTTCCACTCTTCTTACCTTTGGGATATGGTCCGGAAGGAGTGGAAAAACGGACTCCCATGGCAGAGAGAGTCTTGCCTTCCTGTTCACACCTAGTGAGAGTGTCCTTCACGTGTGGTCCAAAGAGAAATGAATCATCAAAGGGGGTGTTGGTGAATGATGCTCTAAAGGGCTCCGCAAAATTACACAGCCGCATCCATGCATGTCTCCTAAGGGCCACGCCTGTGCCTGCGGCTCTACTCGCACCATCGGCTGCATAGGAAATGAGCCTCATGGAGGAGTTAACCACTGAATTAGGGGTCGCCAGCTGAGAAGCTACTTTAGCTTGAACCCCTTCAGCTGATGGATCCTGGAGGGTATCTCCAAGCTCTTTTAGGAGATCCCTCTGAAGCCTAGTAAAATGGCATAAGTAATTCAGTGACCTCATGGAAAAGGTCGCTGAAGCAAACATTTGTTTCCCATATCTGTCCATAGTCCTAGACTCCTTGTTAGGGGGATGGACAGAGGAAGAAGTTTCCACTAATTCCTTCTTAGTGGCCGCTGCTACTACCATGGCATCCATGGGAACACCCTTGGTAAGGAACTGTTTGTCAGGGGGTGCAGTGATAAACTTGCCGGGGCTCCTCGCGGTTGGTTCCACTGTATCCGGGTCTGACCAAGCCCTTCGAGCCACCACAGACATTAGTGGATCGAAGGGCGGAGACACCCAGGAGGTGGAAGGGTGGGAACCAAACGCATCCAGGAATACGGATTCATCCTCAGTAGGGGCTAGGGCAGTCCAGTTCCCCCTCTGCCTAAGCATTTCTAGGATGTCTGAAAAGGAAACATCTTCAGAGGGGGATCTCGGGGACCCTTCCGATTCATCCAAATCCGTATCTGAAGTGACAGACTCGGTGGAGTCAGTGTGCTTCCTCTTGCACTTCCTCTTCCAAGAGACCTCCTCTGAATGATCAGGGGAGGCCTCGGAAGAAGAGGAAACACCCAATGGGGTGCTCTGGAGCGTCGGTTCCCCACGCTTGGGGTCTGGAGGAGGGACAGAGGTTGACGCAGGCACTACAAGGGACGGAGTCAGTGGGGTCGAATGTGGTGCTGACTCAGGGGCTAGTACACTCCTCATGACATCAAAGGCATCCGTGCCACGACGCAAAGAAGGCGCCGGCTCCGAGGAAACCGGAATCCTTCTCCGCACCGAGGGGAACAGCTCCGAGGCCGATGTAGGAGCCGAGCTCACCTGCGCCGATGTTCCGAGAGGGAGAACGGGGTCGGGCAAGGGTCTGATGCCACTCGCCCCCTCGGAGCCGACGAGGGAGTCTCGGCGCCCAGATCCCTCGACAGAAGGCACTATCAAGGGGATCGGAGCTGATGACGGAACCGAAGGGACAATAGTTATCGGTGCTGACGGATCCACGATTCGAACTCCAACAAACTCCGGCTCTGAGCTCAGAGGAGTCGGAGGAGGAACATCGATGGAAGCGGGCAGAGCCATCACCTGTTGAGGAGGGCTGGATAACATTTTGGCCAGTGCCTGCGACTTTAACAACCTACTGACCACTCTCTCCACGTCGTAGTCCGAGAGTCTAGAGGACCGAGAGGAGTGGCAGGATCTGCGACTGCGGTCACTCTGCAACAGGGGAGACCAAGGGGCCGAATGTATCGACTCTAGAGACGGGGACCTCGGTCTCTTGTGGGTCCGAGATGGCGCCGAAGATGGTGGTGGAGCCGACTGGGAAGCAGCCAGAACCGAGGTAGTCAGTAATGTTTGGGCCAATGACGGCTCCAAGCTGGGAGCCGACGATTTGGTCGGTTTAGGAGATTTCACCGGCTGAGCCTTGGCCAGTGAATCCTGGGGCTTAAGGAGACCCCTTAATATCAGCGTATTTTTGCGCTCCTGCAGAACCCTTGGGCTGAATGCGTGGCATACAGAACAAGAGTCCTGCAGGTGCACTGCGCCTAAGCAATAGACGCAAGAAGTGTGCCCATCTGTCAGGGACATTTTCTGACAGCATGAGTCACACTTCTGAATCCAGACACTTTGGATTCTTTAGACATATCTAGTCCTACACAGAAAGTCTTTGGCCAAAGGCCCAACAACAAAAAAAAAACTACAAACACTAATCTACCAAAAACACAATAACTACAGTCAAGAAGACTTTTTTTTTTTTTTTTTTAATAGGAAGCCTCTAACTTAAACGGCTACCTATGAAGTAAAAGAGAAGACTAAAACTAAATATAAAACGCTACAATAAGTAGAGATAGGGGAGGGGAAGAACTCTCTAACTTAAACGAGTTCTAAGGGAAAAATAGAATAACACTAAAACTACAACAAGCTAATTAACGATAATGTCGAAAGACTAAACTATCAAAAAATAACCCCTAACTCGCTAGAAAAAGTATTAAACTAACTTACAAGAGCCTTAGCCAGTAAGAACGAACCTCGCAGCTGAAGCGGCAAATGAGATCTGGGTAGCTAGCGCTAGGCATCATGGGATATAGGGGCAGCCTCGAGCCAGTAAACAGCTCTCGAGCTGTAGAAGATGGCTGAGTCGGAGCCGAGGGTCGGTTCCGATCCCAACAAGCAAGAAATGAAGGCAAGATAGACAACTTAACATCAAAAGTTAGCACTTTCAGGACACACCCTTCATCAGGCAATAACCAGGGCTTTTTTTGGGCCGGTATGACGTACCGGCACCTCTGCTACCCTGTTTCTTTAAAAAAAACCTCTCTGTTTTAAGGGCGTTCTTCTGTAAGAATGCCCTTTGTGTCTGGTCGCACAGACGCAGAAGACCTTCTGCGTTTGTGTGATGTGTGACATATCATTGATGTCTTCCTGGTCCGCGTGCGGAATTTGAATTCCTGAAGATGTTTAGACTGCAGACCGCGACTGGATGACAGGTGACTGGTAGATTTAGTTAACCCCATGAGAGCTGTCATTTTACTTTCAGAATGCCATGCGGAAGCTTCGGATATGGTAGAATCTTTAGAATGGTCTTGAAGAGTTTGATGCTCGCTAAAACTAGATGAACTGCATGGGTTGTTTAAATGAATAAATTCATCAGTTCCTTTTTTTAACTCACAGCAACATACCATGTAACAGAATGAACATTCTGAATTGGTCATGGATTGTAGCAGAAACACCTTTTCCTGTGTGGTGTCCATAACCCATTTCAGTTGTTTGCAACGCTGGAATCTAGAAAGATCTTTACTGGAAAAAAATCTTGGCTTAAGCATGTGTGTATTTTTTCATTGTCCATATTATTGTTGTCATCATGAGTGCCTAAGCAAGTTTCTAAGGCATAGCTACATGACTAGTACCCCAAAATATTGCAGTACCCTTGTAGGGTTGCCACATTTTCAAATGCCCAAAGTGGGACATTTTTGGTACAAACATCAGATTTTGCATGCCAAAACATACCCATGGCCAGTACAAAGGACAGAACTTCACTTTTTTGCCTAAATAAAAGCTTATTTTTGTAACATTTTAGTTGCTTATTCTGTTTCTTATAACATTTAGGTGTTTCAGATGCAGAATAACTGTTTTATGCAACTCTTACATAAAATATAGGAAATAATTTTGCCCTAAAATCTCAGGACATTTGCCATTTTTACACTTTTTTTGCAGGACACAACTGCCCAAAGAGGGACTGTCCCTCACAGAGTGGGACAGGTGGTAACCCTATACCCTTGTGCATTTGTGTACCTTTTTCGTTATAGTCTCAAAAATGGTTCTTTTTATTCTTATAGAATAATGAATTGTAATGGATTCAGGCAAAGATATATACAACCTTGTCATAAGCTTTGGTAAAAAGTCTCCTTAGCGTTTAAAGTGTTCATCTCTGTTTTGACTTCTTAAAAGGATTTTGTTTAAAGTGCTCTTTTGTTATAAATGTTTTTAGTATGGAGAAACAAGATTAGACGTCTTGTTTGTTGGGTCTGTGGGCAACATATCATAATGCACCTTTCTCATTTTTAAGTTGTCTGTGCAGCTGAATTAAAAATTCAAGCCTCTTTAGGCTTTTTAACCAAGAACAGTACACAGCATACTTGCAAAATATCCAAATTGATGCTATTCATTTGATTACAAAGTAGGTAATTCTTAGTATATCTTTGTATAGGAAAATATATCCGCAGTAAAAAACAAACGGTGCTGGCAAGAGTTACCTCCAACAACAATAAAATGAACAGTGAAAAACAAAGCAGGAGCTAGCAGCCACGGCTATGTAGAATAACAGCTTTATTAGTAAAAGAGGTGAGCGCTTTCGTGGCACCAGCCACTTCATCAGACAATCAAAGAAGAGTAAAGCACAGCATTTATACCAAGCATATCATTGCCATCAACTACCCAATTACTCCTTAAAGCCATATACTTAGTATAAAAAGTTTTATATCTAGTGTGAAAAATTTTAAAAGCTTAAAATTAAAAACAGCTCAACAATAGAAACAGCATATTACATCATACAACTTAATACATACAATCATCATCATCCCCTTTTTCCCATTTACATGTGGTTGTGGTATAGTATTAATTGTTGCCAACTCTCTCGATTCAGTGCCACTCTCCTGCCTTCTTCAACACTCATGCCTGACTGTCGCAGATCTTCTTTCACACAATCCATCCACCTCTTTGCTGGACGCCCTCGCTTCCTCTTACCTTCTTCCTGTCTGTCCCAAATCTCCCTCACCAGATTGTCTTCTGCTTTTCTACACATGTGCCCATACCATCGTAATCTGTTTTCTTTGATCTTTTCTGCAATTGGAGCTACTTTGGCTTCTGCTCTTATGTCCTCATTTCTTCGCCTGTCCCACAGTGTGCATCCTGCCACCTTTCTCAGGCACTTTATTTCCGTCACCTCTAGCTTCTTCAACTGTTCTGCCTTTACTGCCCAGGTTTCTGTACCATACAGTAGTACTGGTCACACCACTGTCTTGTACACCTTACTTTTCAGCTTCTTTGACATTCTTCTGTCATATACTACACCTGATACTCTATGCCTAACATCTCCACCTCTATTGTCGGTATAGACTTTATCTATTACTAAAAATAAAAATGTGTGTGTCTCATCATGGTCCCTCACATGCCTGGCTAAGGCATTTGCCTGTATTCCTCTGGTGATATCATATACATGCTCCCTCATCCGGTCTCTCAGCCTTCGCGTTGTCATTCCAACGTATAAGGTAGGACAGACTGTGCAGTGTGCTAAGTATATAATATTCATACTGTCACAGTTAGCTAATATTCTGAAGGTAAACTCCTTCTTTAGATCTGAATGTAGAAATCTACTTCCAGTGTCAACGAAGGTGCAGTAATTACATTTATTGCAGGGGAAGGTTCCATATCTGACTGCATTTTCTATTCTTGTTTCCATGGGTTGTGGGCCACATAATAATCTTTTTATACTAAGTATATGGCTTTAAGGAGTAATTGGGTAGTTGATGACAATGATAAGCTTGGTATAAATGCTGTGCTTTACTTTTCTTTGATTGTCTGATGAAGTGGCTGGTGCCACGAAAGTGCTCACCTCTTTTACTAATAAAGCTGTTATTCTACATAGCCGTGGCTGCTACCTCCTGCTTTGTTTTTTACTATAGGAAAATATATGTTTGAGAAGCATTCTAAATGTTGTCACCATATCGTTTAAAGTAGTTTTACATTTAGTTTTTATAAAATAGTGACCTGAAAGGTAATATCACTAATCCAGTCTGGAGTTCATGAAAACCTTTAACTTTTGTTTTTCCCAGTGTGTATGTGTTAGGCACTTAAGACAGTATATCGTACCTTGAAATTCCAAACAGGAGAATGAACTGTAAGCAATTGTTTGGTATTATCTTTTCTGAAATCGGGCATTATAAATGCCAATTGTTAAATAACGTCATAATCTGAAAAGATTATAGGAAGCCTTGATATAAATCACAATTTCACAAGTTGAATATTAATTTACATTTTGTAATACTAGTTCACGTTCTGCTACTATGGTAAGGACAGAAAATTGAATTAGTATAGAATTCTGCTTTAAGAATAGGTCATTTATATACTACAGAAAATACACAATGGAAAGTATGAATAATTTTTCAATTTCTCTTCACAGATGTCTAATAATTATGCCTATAGACTACCAAAGGCTGTTATTAAAGATTTAAAATGCAAAATCAGATAGATGGTATTTTGGATTGAATAATGTAAAATAACTGTAGGGCAGAAGGGAAGAAAGCTATTGGCAAAATAAAAGGCTTTCAAAGACTTTCATTTCACATATTTGATCACTTGTAATCATTTTTTTGTAATTAGAATATAATAAATGTTTGTTTGTGATATGAATGTATTTGTTACCTTTGCAGCTAAAACTGTTAGATTTTGCTTGTTTAAAAGTGCAGTCAGTGATGTTTAGGTATGTTTCAGAATTATTACTGCCAGTTATCATTTAAAAAACAGATGGTTTAGATGCATCCATAGTTGAGAAATCGGAAAAGAAAATCTTAACAACTCAGACACGATTGTTTGTTAGATGAGCAAAAGGAACACTACTTCTTTGTGCATTCAGACAGCTTGAAATGTCCGCCTGGACTTATCCTTTTCTGTACTGTCTTTATCACTTTGCTCAGTTCCACATAATAATATCTTCATCTGAGACTGCTCTGGCACAGGGGAACTGCATTTGTTGATCAAATTTGGCTGGATAACACTATGATCTAGTATCCTGAAGTGCAGGGATGTGCCTGAAATGGAGGAACATAAGGCTAGATTATTGATCGATTGATTTCAACTATTTCTACAGCATGCCAATGGATTGCTGTTACTGTGTTGGATTTTAAGAGGGTGGGGTGCTGTAGTCCTGAGTATGTCCTCCTTTGGATAAGATGCCTAGTAACCATGAACCTGTTTTAGTTTGCCATCCATTCCCTATTACAATATTACCAGCTTATCAAGTTTAATGTAACATAGGCAATTTATTCCTCAAGGGCAGCAGGCAGTGAATTTGTAGATGAAATACTTAAATATAAATTTATTTTACTAGCAGCAACCTTTTCATTCGTTACAGTCAGATATAATGTAGAATTATTCAGATGACTTTTACTTCTACAGAAACTGTGCATATTGACCAATGTTGATGGGTTGTAATGACAGAAGTTTGAGTGACCTTTTATGGTTGAAATGTTCTGAATTGGGCAGTTTTGGCATTATTGATTTATATGTTTTGTTTCTTTGATTAATGGCTATAAATTTAAAACATGCTGTACAAGAGATATAATTTTAATATGTATTATAATTTAATACAGTCAGGAAGGTGAATCAAATATATTTTGCATGGTCCCAAAAATGTGTGCAAGGGGTCTTTTATCTGAAAACCAAAGGTAAACTTAATCTGCCACTGGCCACATGCATTTTCTTTGAATGTAGGTTTCAATGCTGTTTCAATGAATATGACTTTCAAAGTCACAGAAGCTTTAATGCTAAGTCTGTTTTCATTGTGAGACTGTATTGCTTTGCTTGGCAAATGTCTATCAGTGTTTGTGCTGGAAAATTTGAAATACAAGATGTTAAGTTGTCAATCTCGCCTTCATTCTTGCTGGATGGGTTCGGAGCCGATCCTCGGCTCCGACTCGGCCACTTACTAAAGCTCGAGAGCTTATTTTACTGGCTCGAGGCAACCCTATATCCCATGACGCTAGGCGATAACTCTCCAGATCTCATTTGCCGCTTTCGCTTGTGAGGTGCGTATTTTTGCCGGCTCCTGGTAAGTCTTTATACATATAGTGTTCAGTCACCCTTTTGAGTTAATTTTTTCACCCAGTTGTCATTTAACTCTATTACTATTTTATACCTTCCCTTTTTTATCCCTTATATCCCTCCTCCACTCTTAGGTTAGGCCTTAAGCCTGCCCCTTTCCTAAATTTTCTTAGGGATCCTGTGGAGTGTTTGGGTGTGTCAGTATCCCTATTAACTTTTTTATTGTTATTTTATAGTTTTTTGAGAGTGTGTGTGTGTGTGTGTGTGTGTGTTTTTCTCTTACCTTTGTGAACCCTCGACACTGTTATGTCGAAGGAACCAAAGGAAACTAAGGTCTCAGGCTTTAAGAAGTGTGACTCGTGCTGTCAGAAAATGTCTCTGACAGACGGTCACACTTCTTGTGTTTACTGCCTGGGACCCCTGCACTTGCAGGACTCTTGTTCTGTATGTCATGCATTCAGTCCAAGAGTCCTGCAGGAGCGCAGGAACAAACTTATACTGAGGGGCTTGTTAAAGCCCGAGGGCTCCCTGACTAAGTCTGCATCAGGGAGGCCCTCGAAACCAGCAAAACCGTCGGCTCCAAGTACTAAGCCTTCAGCTGCTGGCTCCTTGTCTGTGCCTAGATCGGCTCCGGCTGGAGCCGATTCCTTTGAGTCACAGGTTCCGGTCTCGGCACCACTCGGCGCCGATACCTCTGAGCCCATGCTTTCACTGTCGGCTTCGGCTGGAGCCGACGTGTCCTCGGCTCGGTTGGCTCCATCTAAGAAGAGGTCAAGATCCCCTTCATTGGAGTCCATCCATTCGGCTCCGAGATCTCCCCTGCTCTCGGAGCGGAGCCATCGGAGCCGATCTTCTCGGTCATCCAGACTTTCAGATCACGACCTTGAGAGAGTGGTAAGTAGGCTGTTAAAGTCTCAGGCATTGGCCCAGATGATCTCTAGCCCGTCTCATCAGACGGTAGCTATTACGACTCCACCTAATTTTCCTCCTTCGACCCTCCCTCAGAGTTTGGAGCCAGAGCTCCTCGGAGCCGTGACTATTGTGGCGTCGGAGCCGATGCCTCCCCCTTCGGCTCCTTCGTCTTCCGCTCCGATCTCCTCCTTGATACCTTCATTGGATGGATCCGGGCACCTGATCTCTCTCGTCGGCTCCGAGGGGGCGAGTGGCATCGGACCATTGTCCGACCCTGTTCTCCCTCTCGGAGTGTCGGTGCTGGTGAGCTTGGCCCCAACATCGGCCTCGGAGCCTTCCCTGTCGGTGCAGCCTGGGGTTCCTACCTCTTCGGAGCAGGGGCCCTCTGGCCTTTCTGATAGGGGAGCCTTTGAGGTGATGAGCGTACTAGCCCCAGGGCATAGTCAACGGTCAGCTCCATCAGCTCCTCCCACTACAGTGCCTACTGATGTCTCTTCCCACTCTCTTGCTCCCGGACCCAGAGATCCAACGCCTCAGGTTTCCCCACTGGGAATTTCTTCCTCTTCCGAGGCTTCTCCTGACCTGTCAGCAGAGCCTCTGCATAAGAGGACATGTAAGAGGAAGCATGTGGACTCCCCTGAGTCCATTACATCTGACACCGACTTGGATGAGTCGGAGGGATCCCCAAAGTCCCCCTCTGAGGATGTCTCTTTCTCAGACATCCTAGAAATCCTAAAGCAGAGGGGGAACTGGTCTTCCCTTAATCCTTCCGAGGACGAGTCGGTGTACCTGGAGGAGTTTGGTTCTCGACCCTCCACCTCCTGGGTGTCTCCGCCTTTCGACCCCCTTATGGAAGTAGTGGCTCGGAAGGCGTGTTCGGCTCCAGATTCGGTGGAACCCACCCCTCGGAGGCCATCTAAATTCATCACAGCACCAGTTGACAAGCAATTCCTAACAAAAGGTGTACCGGCGGATGCCATGGTGGTGGCTGCAGCCACCAAGAAGGAACTAGCTGATCCTTCAGTACCTATCCATCCTCCTAATAAGGATTCTAGGACCATGAATAGGTACGGTAAGCGGATGTTTTCTTCAGCGACCTTTGCCATGCAGTCGCTGAATTACTTGTGTCACTTCACCCGTCTTCAGAGAGATATTCTCAAAGAGTTGGGAGAAGTCTTACAGGATCCCTCAGCTGCTGGGTCCCAGGATAAAATAAACTCACAGCTTGGAACCCTGAACTCAGTTGTTAACTCCTCCATGCGTCTAATTTCATATGCAGCTGATGGAGCGAGTAGGGCCGCGGGCACAGGAGTGGCCTTAAGGCGTCACACCTGGATGCGGCTGTGTAATTTCGCGGACCCTTTCAAGGCGTCCTTCACAAATTCCCCTTTTGATGGTTCGGCGTTGTTCAGACCTCAAGTGAGACACCTTGACCAGATGCGATCAAGATGGCAAGACTTTTTCTGCCGTAGGAGTCCGTTTCTCCACCCCTTCAAGACCATACCCTAAGGGTCAGAAGGGTGGGAAAATGTGGTTCCTCAAATCTCAAGGAGTCATGCCTGACGCAAGAGGTCAGTTTACCCCCAGAGGCAGAGGGGGTAACAACAACAGACACTGCCTTAGGGGCAGAGGGGGTCCGCAGAACCAGGGTAGCAGGGAGCCTCTCTCTGACAAACCCTTCCAGCATCCCTGAGATGTTGCCCGATTGTCCACCTTCGGAGGCAGTTGGGGGAAGATGTCGCTGTACCCAGTAGCCTGGCTTTCCCTTACTCAAGACAAATGGGTACAGTCGATCATATCCGAGGGTTACAAAATTCCCTTTATCCAAACCCCAATTCAAAAGGGAACCCTTCCAGACGTTCCACCCGGTCTAAGGGAACTAGCAGTATCAGAAATATCAAAACTGCTAGCAAAAAGAGCCATCCAGCCAGTCCCAGCAGACCAACTAGGATCCAGAATCTACTCAAGGTTCTTTTTGGTACCGAAAAAGACAGGGGACTGGAGACGAATATTAGATCTCAGCAAACTAAACAAGTTTGTAAAGAGAACAAGATTCCGGATGGTCACGCTACAGTCCATTTTGCCCTTTCTGGGCAAGGACAATTGGATGTGCTCCGTGGACCTTCAGGATGCGTACTATCACATCAAAATTCACAGGCGCTCCAGAAGGTTTCTCCGCTTTCGGCTGGGGGCCAGTCACTACCAGTTCAGAGCCCTGCCCTTTGGTCTCACTACAGCCCCCAGAGTGTTCACCAAATGTATGGCAGCGGTTACGGCTCACCTGAGACGGCAAGGATTCCAGGTGTTTCCATATCTAGGCGACTGGCTCCTCACTGCCACCACCAGACATCAACTTCTCCAAGCCAGAGCTTACACCATTCACATTTGCAGAGGGCTAGGAATCTCTATAAATTTCGAAAAGTCTGCCTTGTCGCCTTGTCAGTCTATTACCTTTATAGGCGCCAACTTGAACACCGTAGAACTTTCAGCAAAGTTAACAGATCAAAGGGTCTTAGATATTCAAAACCATGTCCATGTTCTTCTTCAGAGCGACAAAATTCAGGCCAGGTATGTCCTGAAAGTATTGGGTCTTATGGCGGCCGCCATAACACTTCTTCCCCTTGCACGTATTTACATGTGTCTTCTACAGTGGATGCTTTTCGCCCAATGGTCTTTTCAGCAACTCCCCATGCACCACAAGATCATGATAACTCCAACTTGCAAAAGTTATCTGTCCTGATGGATATTGTCCCCTCAAGTCCATCAAGGCAGACCCTTTGTTGCTCCACCCCCGGTCACCACGGTGACATCGGACGCCTCCCTGATTGGGTGGGGGGGGGCATTTTCAGGGCAGGATGGTCCATGGCACTTGGCAACCTTTCGAACGCCACCTGCACATAAATGTCCTAGAGATGAGAGCAGTGCTTTTAACGTTGCAAGCCCTCCACGACTCTCTTCCCCTAGGAACTATTGCAATCCAAACGGACAATATGTCCGTAGTGTGGTATATCAACAAGCAAGGCGGAACCAAGTCCTATATCCTGTGTCGAGAGGCACTCAGACTTTGGCAATGGGCGATCTCCTCTCAGCGGTTTCTGATAGCAATGCATATCCCCGGGAAGTCCAACATCATAGCGGACAGGTTGAGCAGAGCTATACTCATGCCACACGAGTGGTTTCTCAAACAATCGGTAGCGGAAGAGATTTTTCAGAAGTGGGGCCTTCCTTGCTGCGATCTTTTTGCTACACCCCAAAACAGCAAATGCCCCGACTTCTTCACCCTCTTCCCTCTTCCAGGCCATCCCCTCAGAGACGCTCTAGTCCAAGATTGGCCTCGGGGACTTCTCTATGCCATTCCACCCTTTCCTCTAATCCCACAAGTAATTCAGAAAGCAACCGCTTTGAGTGCCAAGTTGATTCTCATTGCCCGTTATTGGCCTCGACAGATATAGTTTCCGTTCCTACATCATTATCTTTTGGTACAGCCTTGGCATCTGTACCCAGCTCCAGATCTGTTGACCCATCAGTCAGGGCAGCTGCACCAATCCCTACATTCTCTCAACCTCACTGCTTGGTTGCTCCACTTCCGTCCTTAGCCAGGCTTCCTATGATTTCTAATCCCGTCCGGGATATCATAGTAGCTTCCCTTAAATCTTCCACCAGAAGGATTTACACTAGTAAATGGAAACGTTTCTCCTTCTGGGCAAAGGCAAGGAATATAGATCCCTTTACTGCCCCAATTCATTCGGTCTTAGACTTCCTAGCCGAAATTTTTCATTCAGGGTCTTCTGCCTCTACAGTAAAGGTTCAGTTGGCAGCCATATCGAATTTTCATACAGGCTTATCGGACCACAACATCATGCCCAATAAGCTTTGCAAAGCTTTCCTTAAAGGTGTATATTTACTTAAGCCTCCGATCAAAGACCCTCCACCTCAGTGGGATCTTAATTTAGTCTTAACATCCTTGATTCTCCCCCCCCTTTGAACCTGCGGTCTCCTGTTCATTGAAATTTCTTTCCTGGAAAACACTCTTCCTAGTCGCCATTACTTCTGCTAGGAGAGTATCTGAGCTTCACGCCCTCTGCAGTCGTCCTCCCTACTTAATCTTCCATAAAGACAGAGTTTCTCTAAGGACTAATCCATCCTTCTTACCCAAGGTGGCTTCGCAGACAAATTTAAATCAATCAATTGATCTCCCAGTTTTTTTCCCAAACTATACTAATAGAGCGGAGCAAAAGCTACATTATCTAGATGTTCACCGCCAGCTCCAATACTATTTGGATAGAACCAAACAAATAAGGAAGTCTGATCAACTGTTTTATCAGACGCAGAAAATAAGAAAGGCCTTCCTGTTTCCAAGGTAACCCTATCTAGGTGGCTGTCTTCTGTGATTACATCTATTTATCAACTCAGAGACAGGGAATTAACTTCTAAGCCAAAAGCCCATTCAACTAGAGCACTAGCTACATCTACAGCTTTTCAAGCTAGACTACCAATAGACACTATCTGTGCGGCAGCCACATGGGCCTCTCCTCATACCTTTGTTTCGCATTACAAATTGGACATGGCCTCCAGTGACAGAGCAACATTTGGTTCCACCATTCTTAAGAGTCTGTTCCAATGAGCCACCCAGGATGAAGGTGCTAGGGACGCGGTCCCATCCAGCAAGAATGAAGGCGAGATTGACAACTTAACATTGAGAAGTTATGTACCTACCATAACGTTCCATGTTAGTGGTCTTCTCTCGCCTTCTTTCTTGCGTCCCACCCACCATCCCCCTAGCCTGGACAGACTGAGAAGATCTTCCCTTCCTTGAAGGGTCCTTTTATTCCCTTGTTCACCATCTAGGTGTCCTAGGATATATATAGTGCAGATAATTATCTTTGGGGGGTTTTATCCCTCTTCCTCCTCCTTCCAGTTGGAGGATTTTGTTTTATTGGCCTATGCTAGGTTTTTCAGCTTCCAAACGAGATCTGGGGAGTTATCGCCTAGCATCATGGGATATAGGGTTGCCTCGAGCCGGTAAAATAACCTCTCGAGCTTTAATAAGTGGCCGAGTTGGAGCCGAGGATCGGCTCCGAACCCATCCAGCAAGAAAGAAGGCGAGAGAAGACAACTAACATGGAACGTTATGGTAGGTACATAACTTCTCATTTTAAAGTAAATCCAAATATCTGCAATCATTCTAGAAGTAAAGCAGAAAGTAGTATGCACACTGAGAATTCTGAACAGTGTTTATGGCAACTGGGGAAAAATGGCCAAATAATGGGACACTGGAATGGCTGCATGGTGGTGGTGGGGGGGCTGAGGGGGGTGTTGACTCAAATGCAACATATGCATACCACCACCTGTTTGCTTACAAAAAAGCACTGACAATAGCAATATAGCACAGGATCAGTATTTAAAAATATCTAATAGCCAATCACCATTCATGAATTAAACAAGAGGTCTATGCCTCTTAAGAAGTGGTTTTAAAGGCACCGCACAATTAAGACCTGGGCTTCTATCAGCCCCAAGGTCTATAATCCATTGTATCTCACAGCATTCTGTATAGCCAACTAAATCACCCCTTCTAGGACTGGTATTGATCAACTGTAGAGCCAAAAAATTAAAATAATGTCCCTGGTGTTTGTGAGTATTTTGGTGCAAAGCATTGTTTTCATTATGCAATCGAATAGCCGACAGATGTCTAAGAATTCTATCTTTAAATTTGCAATTGGTCTTCCCTACATAAAATGAAGTGCAGCATACACACCTAGCTAAATACATAACATTAACAGAATTACAATTTGCTAATAATTTTGGGGTATAAACCCTCTTATTAAAAGGGTGGACTAAATCCTGTCTATGGATTATATACCTTGGGGCTGATAGAAGCCCAGGTCTTAATGGCATGGTGCCTTTAAAAACAGTTCTTAAGAGGCGTAGAGCTCTAGTTTAATTCATGAATGGTGATTGGCTATTAGATATTTTTAAATACTGAGCCTGTACTATATTGTTATTGTCTGATGAAGGGTGTATCCTTAAAGCGCTAACGTTTGTTTTATTAGACTGCATTAAACTGCATTAAATGTTTATTTTTAGCCTGGTGGTCCGTGGAGTTCTTTCATCATTTACTGCCTGATATCAGAGTATTGTAGCCTCTGGTGATGCTGGTGGTGATGAAGAGGCACAGTGTTGGGGTACAGAGAGTTAGTCTGACACTGAGGTAGTGGCTACCACATCCTCAGCCCATATTTTAAACACAGGCAGTATGCCTACGTATACCCATGACATGGAGACCTCTACAAAAGACAGGTTGAGGGTGATGCAGTTGATTAGGATAGTGCTGTTACTCCAGTTACAAAGCTGTCTGAATCTCCCCATTGCAGTCATGAAGGTGAAGTACTACATAGGGTTGTTGGTAGAGGTGCTCAGAGTAGGCCTGCTGTCTTGGAAGAGATAGTCTGAGTACTGCATGTTGTGCATTCTGACATACGAAACTGCCTGAACCATGTGGGTGACTCCTTGGACAGGAATGTCTGCTGGTAGATGGTCAGCATCCATGTGGAAAGAGAGATGCTACATTGTCAGGTATTAGCCTACATGGCCATGCAAGATCCCACTGCCATAGTGGCATTACTTCCACTATTCTGTCAGTGGTTGAAGTATCCACACCCAGATGTGGTAAACTACGTGGTTGTGGTCCTGGATGTCATCATGATGGACGCTTATCCAGCTGGCATCATTCACCTTCCTTCTAGCTAGGTCCAGGTAACTAGCAGTACAATTCCTGGCAGAGGTAGTTTTCTTGGTCAGGGGCAACAATGTCGAACTGACTTCTTTACCATACACAGCTCACATATGTCCGAGATGCAAGAACATAGTGCTAGCACAATGCTTGATTGTGCACTGCAGACCCTCATGCATTATTTATTTTATTTATTTATTACTTTCATATTTTCAATACTTTCATTAAAGACCATGTTGCCTATACTAACTCAGAGATACACATTTTATTTAAATAATTACTACTAAATGATAGCAGTCAGTTGCTACTGGCCCTGAAAAGTGTATACTTGCTGAAAAACTAGTTTCTTAATCACACACACTCAGTTCTTTGTTGTCCGACTTGCTGTCCTGTAACCAGCCCTTACCCTGTGGATGCGCTGATGACTGTGCCCTGCCCTTTGCACATTTTTTGTGACTGCGTTTCCTATGTCTAATGCACAGAATGGATAGCTAAAATTTACTTAGACACTTGCTTTCATCAATGTTTCATTAATATTTATTTTTCTTGCTCAGATGTAACCTTATTAATCATGTATTTGTTGACTGTCATCGTATTGGTTGTATTATTCTTACTAATTTAATCTTACTAGATAAAAATTAATTGCTGCTTGCTCTTAAACTTTTGCAAATGATGGCTAACTTTCACCCGCTCACTGCTGAGTTTTCTACATGGGTGACATGTAATCTATGATGCAAAGTATTGAGCAAAAACATAGATGCATAATCACTCATGAGTTACTGCTTGACTGACATTATTGTAGAATTGAAACATGTTTCATCTAATTCGCAAATAAGTATTTATATATGACACTAATCACTGACAATTTCTTTTATATGTTCAATACTTATCTTGGATAATACTGCAGCAACAAGATGTGTCCTTTGGGGGTTGACTCTTTCTGATGCTGACAGGACACAACCATTACATGGTAAGTAAAGCATGAGGACTTTGGTAGGCATCTGTTTTAATATTTGCATGTGCTGAGGATCTTCATTTTTCAGTTAGGTAGTAATTGTATGTGCTATCCTTTGCCTCTTAGCCAGACCATGGCATATTGTGCACACCTATGTCTGCCAGCACCATCTGCAGCTTATGGTTCTTCATCAGACTCATCATTTGTATCTGCTGGAGCTGCTGGCCTTGCCCATGGCTCTGGAAACTGTGATCCTGGATCTCGTTGCCCTTGTTAAAGCTGTTTCTTGAGAATTACATTGTACAACATGGCACAGACTGCATGTATTTTGGCAGAGGTAGCTAGGTATACAGCAAGGCACCTCCTGATGTGTCTAGACAGTGGAACCTTGGTTTGAGCAAGCCAAATACACATTCTGTTATATTCCTAGTTTGACCATGGGCATCACTGTATCCTTGTTCGGTAGGCTTGTGTGGGTTTCTCATGGGTGTTATGAGACAAAGTTCTAGTGCACAACCTGCATCCCCTACTAGATGCTCTTGTAGAAAATCACCCCTAAAAACCTTGTGTACAGGTCACAGGTGAGCCATATGTGTGAGCCATGGAAATTGGCACGTTACTTGCACACACTTTGTAGATTATCCCTTGGGCATTACAGACAACCTGACAATTAACACAGTGGTATCCTTTTCTGTTGATGTACCTCCTTCTGTATTTACCATGTGGGGCTTTTATTTCTACAAATGTGCAGTATATGGCCACTAAGGGAAGTAAACTATGAGCTAAAAGTGTTGCGTGGTTATTGATCTCTCCTCTTGGATGAGTGGCGACCAGATATGATCCCTTGCATGTTATAACATTGCATTTAGAAAGTGATATAAGATTCTAGAAGCTGAGGTTTGTGACATAGATAATATATCCCCTGTGGGCATCTGAAAAATCCCTGTAGCTAGTAGTCATAATAAATGTTATACATACCTTTGTTTCCACTGGGATGTATTCTCCATGATTTCCCTGGGGTCTTAAGTGAGGGCAGCAGAGGTTGCATATTTCCTGTATTGTATCCCTGTCCACCCTGTATCCAGCTACAATTTCTGTAACATGCAGTTCAAGATATGTCATACAAGGACTGAACACCCTTCTCTTTCTCGGTCGAGGTCTGGCAACAGCTGCACCTTGAATTAAAGCCTGTTGCACACACTGATGGCAGCAACAACCCCTAACATTTTTTAAAAGTGTCTTTGTGGCTGTATTCCAAAGAGTTTTGGATTTCAGGGCAAAAGGCAGCAATGACTGTACATACTCACTTTATATGTTCCTGAATAGCTCCACCATGTTGGATTGGTTAATTAGCATGCAGTTCAGCTACTTATGCTTTCAGTAGCATATTGTGCCATTTACCCTTGTTCTGGGGGCATACACAAAGTGTAGAGCTGTTTAATGAATACCAGATGGTGTGCTAGCATGTGCATGACTCCCACATGATTCTAGCACTAAGTGCAGGCATTCATGACTCTGGCGCAATGTTTCTTTACTCTAAAAAAAAAAAAATAAGTTTGTAAATGTCCTGAGATGCCTCTGTCTACAGCAAATACACTCTCTGTGTGACAGACACCTTAAACGGGAGGTACAGGAGTTGACGTGACCATTCAAATCTCATTGCACTTGAATATTGCTGAATTTCTGCTCTGGGGGTGGAACAGAACAGAAAGCCCAGACTGTTTTAAGTGTAACATGAATGGTACCTTAAGTCTTCATGAAGAGGCGAGCTGTGGTTTCTGTTGACAGTAAGATAAATTTTTTTTTTAATGATGGCAGTGATCATCCAGCTATTTTAGGTAGATGGATCAGGACAAAAGAAAAAAATAAGGAGGTGTGAGGTGGGGGAGCAAGAGGCAAAATTCAAATATTAGTGTAATTTACTTAAAAAGTTAATAGAACAGGTTTTGCACGTTAACATGCATTTTCAGAATAATCGCAGTATGAAACTGTAATGTCTGGCATTACTGACTGTAACCCTTGATTATTTACCAGAAAAACAAAATTTTATGAGGGACAAAGCAAAAATATGAGGCAAGATCAGAGATATTTTAGAGGTATAGTTAATAGATAATTGTTGTGTGCGTGTGTATGTATGTATGAGTGCCTCATAAAATGTTAAATGTTTGCAAGAGTGAACGTCAAAAGAGCGATCACTTTAGAGACAATTTTAAGTTTTCAAATATACGCCAAACTAAACTTATTTATTTTTTTTTCAGGGGGCAAACCATCCCAAGATCTCACAACAGTGGGGTAAGGGCAAATTCCCTTACCCAGCTGCAAAGAGATCCCATGCAAAAGACTGCCAGCAGAAACTCCATTTATCATCATTTGCTCATATGAGTGTTCACTGTTTCAAACTGTACCCCATGTATGTGTGGATGTATATATATGCATACATATATAAATATGGTTTACTATCTCAATAAAGAATGAAGGTTTGGTGACAACAGTTTGTTGAATGACGACAACAGGCTGAATCCCGTATTGCTGACCTTCATAGGTTCATAGGTGTTTACTAGGTTAGCGACCACAAGGGCCTTTTTAAGCCTAGCCATACATCCCAAATCTCTGACGAGTTCTGATACCCTTGATAAGTGTAAGCATGGGCCTGGGAGATTACCCATTTACAGGTTATCTGTTTGCATCAGTCATAGGTGCCAAACCAGGAATGAATTTCCGGTTTCCCATCCAAATGTCCAAGTTGCAGTTGAATTGAATTAGAGAGAAACTGCTTCACATGGATGGGGAGCCTGTTCCATAGACAGGGTAGTTTCTGAGATACATACCTATCTCTCCAGCAGGTCTCATTTATATCACAGGCAAGGTTTAAGTCTTTAAAATGGGTAATTCTGGTACTGTTTGTTTTGTGGATATGCAGGAGGTCCATCAGAGTGTGGTTTGATATTGCCCTGTATGCTAAGCATAGATCTCTCCTCAAAAGCCTGTAGGAGACAGAATACAGGGATAGGGCCTGGAGGCGGCCTGCTTGTGGATATGCAGGGGGTCCATCAGAGTGGGGTTTGACAATGCCCTGTATGCCAAGCATATATCTCCCCTCAAAAGCCTGTAGGAGACAATACAGGGATAGGGCCTTGAGGTGGTCTGCATAGGACATATTACTTATGCGCTGTATTCTTTTAGTGAGGAATCTCTGTGGACATTCCAGTTGTTGGATATGCCTGGTTAGGTACATACCAAAGGTGGCATTGTATTCAGTGATAGGTATGATGAACACTGAATACAGTGGAACAGTGACTTCCTTGGACTTAGATGCCATACCTTTGTTTATAAGTTGCGCAACATAGAATGATTTCCTCACCACTGTAGACACGTGATGATCAAAGACTAGATTACTACTATGTGTTTCCCTAAGTCATATTTGTGAGTGTCCAGTGCAGCGAATGCCACTGTGCATTTGCTGATACATGGTTGATGTTACTAACAGAGATCGCAGGACAGTGCATATTGGGAAATTTATCCTTTTCCTCACTGTACTGCAATCTTGGAGTTGGAATATATAATTTGTAGGGAGTGTGGGGGGCACAACCCCCCAAGGGGGTGCAGGGGTGCTTGCCCCCCTTTAAAAATTTGAATTTCAGTGGTGTGCAGTATGTTCATACTGCTGAAAACAGGGGCAGGGAAACAGGATGTCATATAATGCTGAATTCAAATATGTGGCATGAGAGTCGACATACTGACCTACTTCCTCTGCTGTCATCGGTGTTTTGAGTCACACACATGAACGGATTATGTTGTGTGTTTCGCGATTATGATTTATATATATATATATATATATATATATATATATATATATATATATACATATACACACACACACACATACACATATATTGTGATAGTTTGAGATAGGTACAAAGTACCTGTAAATGCTGGGACTTTCTGTGGTGGAAATGACTAACTGCTGTTATTTGCGCATTATTCTTTGTGTGAAGCAACATGGAATAATTTAATGTGTGTCAATTGCTTGAGTGGAGCAAAGGTAAAATACATCATCTTTTAGCAACCAGACATCCGAAAGAGGTTATAACTGTCAGGTAGGGATTGGGGCTGTCTAGTTTAAAATAACTGAAACTGTTTCATTTGATCAGTTTACAACATTCTTAACATTACATTAATGTCCTGACTCCTCACTAAAAATAATAGCACTTTTAAAAGGTATAAAATATTTTTCTCTTCAGTTTATTGACTGTGTAGTCTTCCTCAAAGAATAACAATAGGGACTTAGTTGGACTTTCTTCACTGTCCAGGCTTTATTTAGTATGATTTTCACTTTGATAGAAATAAAAAATAACATAACTATAAATGCTTATCCCAAGGTACAGAAAGGAAGTAGGTGACCTCTGTAATGCTCAAATTTCATCAGCTTTCTCACTAAGGCCTATCTTACTTTGTTAGGGAAATACAGTCATTTTTAAACATGAAAACAAATCCCTCCCATCACATAGGCACATGCTGGCTGTGCCAATTCTTTTCTCACCTTCCTGGCTAGTACTTCTGCACATAATAAGAGCAATCCTGAAAAGAGTGGACAACCTTGCCTGGCCATTCTTTGAAATTTCATTCTCCAAGAATCTTCTGCATTTACCATTATTTCAGTAACTATTCTTACAGCAAAAAGAAGTCACCTACCTACAAAATATTTCTTCAAACCCTACCATCTTCATCACCACCAAGAATTCCTATCTCACCAACTCTTAAGACTATTTTGTGTCAAACACTACTGGCCCTGTGTTTCTTGCCATACAGTCCTGTCCATAAATGCTAGTGCTGCCTACCAGTTACTTGTAGAGTACCTGAACTTAACAAATCTATCCTGCATTTTTATGTGTGAGCTGGCCATGCGAATTTCTAATCTCCTTATCGGTATTTTGCCATGACCTTGGCACCCATTTTTATTAGGGGTATTAGTCCATAAGCCCCTTGGTCCATTAACTCTTTCCTTTTATTTGGCAGGATTGCTACCATGGCTTGTCTCATTGCTTCCAGCCTAGCTCCTCTTTATACAAACTGATTATACAGCCTTGTTAAATCCTCCTTTACTTTCTTTTTAACTATCATGTACTTTTCTGAACTAGACATTCTTGTCTTAAAGATATGGATATTATTTACTCTGTACAACTGACACTTTCTCTTGGAACCACAAAAGATATTGCTTCAGATACTCAGTGAATTGTTACAACTTCAGTTTGTTCATCCTGAGATTTGGCAGCATACTGAATTCTCATTCTGTCTCCTCCCTACAGTACGGGGGGGGGGGTCTTCTGGAGTGCTCATACTAATATTTCTGTCTTTGTTGATATATTTCTAGAATATTTTGCTTTACCTTAGCTTATATATATATATATATATATATATATATATATATATATATATATGTGTGTGTGTGTGTGTGTATGTGTATGTATAATATTTTAATGTTAATGAGTTAGCCACAGTAACTTTTATGACATGGTACTAAGAACTGCTAGTTAAGTTGGTTGGTGAATATAGACTTCATGGGGGTTAAACAATAAAACCAGTCTCTGTGTATCATTTATTAAGCCTTCTGGTATGACATGGAGTCAGTGAGTGGTGAAGCATCTGCCAGAACTGAAGAAATACATCTCCAGAACTGAAGACATATATCTGTTTTCAAGAGTTTCTGAGTTTGGAGCTACAGGAGTGTAATTCTCAGAGGATACATCACAAATGTACCATCATCGATTTCTTTCATTAGAAGGAAACTTGTTTGTAAACAGGAAGCTTTGGATCCAGAAATAACTGTTATTCCTCACTGCAAACGAACTGAAAAGTATAGAAAGAGTTTGGTGTGCTGCATTCCTGTATATTGTTGTGGTAGACACCGTAAAGGTAATTAAATTATTTTACTGTTCTTGACAATAGAAAAGGCAAAATAGCAACACTTTCAAATAGATTCATTCAGAGATTATTGCCAGCTCAAAAAGAAATTGTCATTTACTCAGGGGCAGCTTGTGCTATTGCACTGCAGGACTGCAGCCCCCCAGCTGTAAAAATAAAACAAAAATAACAAAAAAAAAGAAAATAAAAAATTCCCATAACTTCACGAATGCGTACTGGAATCCGGACTGGTTTAACAGCAGTCTGGATTAGGAAGAAGGTATCAGACTATGCGGTTACAACTGCATAGACTGGAAGGGGACCGGACTCCGGACTGGTTTAACAGCAGTGCAGATTAGGAAGAAGGCATCAGGCTACAGAGATGCCCAGAAGTCTGTTTGGTTACAACTGCGTAGACTGGAAGGGGACGTGTGTGTGTGTGTGTGTGTGTGTGTGTGTGTGTGTGTGTGTGTGTGTGTGTGTGTGTGTGTGTGTAATGCCCCACATAAATATACCTGGTGCTAGAGAGACTCAGAAAACAGTAGTGGTTAGAGAATAACTCAGGCTCAAACCCTGTACCTTGGGTGCAGGTAGCAAGAACATGAATTCCCTACACACCACCACTTGTGAAAACTATTCAATTTTTTGCCTCATATTTTTATTCTGTTACTCATAAAATCTGTGGTTTTCTAGATTTAATTCACTAAATAATGACAAACATTTGAATTTCAGACTTCATATTCTTCAGAAAGTACATGGTAACACAAAACTTTTTATTCTAGCAATTTTCTAAGTTTATAAGATCAAAATTTGAAAGTTGTCCCTTTTTTTGGGGATGTATTCCCCCATTATTGGCTTTGTCCAGGTTTTTTGTGCTAAGAGGTTGAGAGCTATGGTGTTAACTGAATTCACTGAATATGTTTGGGGGCTGTATTCCCCCATGGGTCTGTATCACAACGTCGAACTTACAAAAGTTCAATTGTTGTAATATCGAACCCTAAAGTCCAAAACCCAATAAAACCAAAAGCACAGAACAGCGATCCCAGGGGAAAAAAATTCACTGTTCCATGAAAAAAAAAAACCTTAACCTTAAACTTAAACTAAAGTGGGGGGTTTTGCCCTCCCCCATACCCCCCTACTTAAATATACCAACTCTTGAGATCGCACCACAGTGGAGGAAATAGCAAAGCCCCAAAAACGGCCCACCAATTTTTTTCCCTGGGAAAAAAGCTGATGTGCCGTGGCTTCGCTATTTTCCACTTTTGGACTTTAGGGTTCAATATTACAATGTTCAAACTTGTTTTAGTTTGCCATTGTAATATAGACCCTTCCCCCATTATTGGGTTTGTCCAGGTGTTTTGTGTTAAGAGGTTGAGGACTATGGTGAGAACTGAATTCACTAAATGATAGCCATTTAAGTTTCAGACTTCCTGTTGTAGTTTCAAGAAACAGTTGATTTGACATAGTAGTATGTTACTCTGACTGTAGTGCACAGGGTCCTGGGTTAAAGACATGACAGTGAAATGCAGGGTGGTAATGCTGCATTTTATTCTAGTAACTTTCTAAGATTATACAAGCAATGTTTAAAATGTGTCCCTGGTTTCTGGGCTTTTGTCCCCCCCAATAAATTTTGGCTTTTTCCAAATTTCTTGTGCTGCAAAGTTGTGAGATACAGTTGAGTGGACTTTACAATGAGCTAAGCGCCTTCAGGGGAAGAGCAGTTTAGTGCTGCTTATGTTGAGTCTGTTTGCATTGTTAATAGCACAACAGGTAGTGTACTTTGATGCAGAAGGCTATGAGTTCTACTGCCACAGTATGTAGATGCATTGCTGATACTGTACTGTGTTGCACTTTTAAAGGGGCTGAATGCTGCAGTCCTGAGAATGTCCTCTTTGACGGAGATACCTAGTAAGTATGAACCTGTTATCAGTTTGAAATCCATTCCCTATTGCAATATTACTAGCTTATCATTTTTTTAATGTAACAAGGGCAACAGGCACTTTGTAGATGAAACAATGAAATATAAAGTTGTTTGCTAGCAGCAACCTCTTCATTAGTTACAGATCTCTTTAATGTGGAATTATTTAGATGACTTTTCCTTCTGCAGAGATTGTGCATATTTACTACTACTGATGGATTGTAGAAGTTTGAGCAGACTTTTATGAAGGAAATGTTCTGAATTGGGCAGTTTTGTCATTGTTGGTGCATGCATTTTGTTTCATTGTTAACTGGAAAAATTTTCAAAACAATAAATCTGTAACACCCTCTAACAACTGTACTGTATTATACAAGGAATATAATTTAATACAATCAGGAACGCGTATCAAATAACACATGTATGTTTTGTGTGCAAGGGGCCTATGATTTGAAAACAGTCCAAAGGTAATCTTTATCTGCCACTGGCCAGATGTATTTTCTTTAAATGTGGGTTTCAATGCTGTTTCAATGAATGTGAGTTTCAAGGCCAGAGAAGTTTTAATTCGAAGTCTATTTTCATTGTGAGACTGCATTGCTTTGTTTAGCAGATGTCTATTAGTATTTGTACTGTAAAATGTAAAATAAAACTTTTAAATGAAATCCAAATCATTGTAGAAGTAAAGCAGTATGCACATTACAATGTTTATGGTAAATGGGGTGAAATAGTCAAGTAATGGGACATTGGAATGGCTGCAGGGGGGAGGCCCCATTTGGCCATGATTTTGTGGGAGGGGAAGGGCCGCAAACTCAAAGACCGCCCCGGCTGAGCTATACCTCTGAACTGTCCAGATTTTCACAGAATGAATAGATTTTTGCATCTTATTTTTGGTTTGTTCCTCATAAAATGTGTGGCTTTCTGGCAAATCATTTAGGAATGAAGTCACTAAATAATAACAGACATTGGGTTTCAGACTTCATACCCTTCAGAAAAAATGCATGCTAAAGCAAGACCTGTTATTCTATCAACTAAGTTTATACAAGAACAATTTTTAGTGCTGTTTGTATGTTCCCCCAATATATTTGGCCCTGTCCAGGTGTCCTGCATTAAGAGGTTGAGAGGTACATGCAAATAAATCTCTTTATAGAATTAGGTATATCCAAACCTCTCAACTGTCCCCGATTTTGACTCAAAATGTTGCTCTCCCTGTACTAATCCCTCCACAAAATGGGAATTTTGGAAGAAAATATGGAGAGTTTACAATTAATAAAGTTTTATTTTACATCTGCTTTAATAATTGCTTCACAGAAACCATACAAACTCTTGCAAACACAATATCTCCCATTTCCCTCAGCACTTTACAAAACACAAACAGTTCAGATCCTCCCTTCCATATACAACCTGTTCCAACATCCTTTATCTACAAACTCCTTCAAAAACTCAAACCTTGCACCCCTTCTGCCGACCACCTACCAGCAGAATACCTTCAAATAACTTCCAAAGTCTTAGAATATCCCATATCCATCCTTATAAACAGAACAATCATAGAAGGTAACATCCCATCCATATGGAAATTCTCCCATATAATCCCCTTACATAAAGGAGGCAAATCCATTAATATCTCCAACTTCCGACCAATTTCATTACTCTCTCCATTAGCCAAAATAATGGAAAAATGTATTCACCATCAACTACTCCAACATCTGCTCCACAATAACTTACTTGCCAACTGTCAGCACGGCTTTAGGCCCTTTCATAGTACAACTACCGCCCTTCTATCTTTTACTGACTGTATTAACAAGAATCGAAATAATAACTCTTTATCTTCTGCACTATTCATTGACCTATCACAAGCCTTTGATATGGTTAACCATGACTTATTAATCAATGTCCTAAAAGCCCAATCTCTTGACCCACAAGCAATACTTTGGTTTACATCCTATCTAAAAAATAGACAACAAGCAGTGCTCTGGGACAATAATCTCTCCACACCCCTCCCTGTAAACATTGGAGTCCCTCAAGGCTCTATCCTCGGCCCTCTTCTATTTTCCATCTTTATTAATGATCTAAATACTGTTGTTCCTCAAGCCACATGCATACAATACGCTGATGATTCTACTTTAATCTGTACTGCTAAGTCATCAATCTCTCTTCAGACCCTTACTCAAGCAGTTTTTAACACCATTGAAAATTGGTTCACCCATCACTACCTGCTCCTCAACCCTAAAAAAACAAAATTATTAGTTTTTGCCCCCACTCAAAAGTCACCAGAGTTCCACTTCACAATTATCTCTAACAATGGAACTACTATTTCCCCTGACACTACTACACGTCTACTGGGCATAACCATAGATAACAACCTCAGCTTCGACAAACATATCAACAATACTATACAGACTGTCAATAAAAAACTAGGCTCCCTGTATAGAATCAAACCCTTCCTCACACCACTAGCTAAAACCTCCATTGCCCAGACTCACCTAACTTCTACTTTATTCTATGCTTCTGCCATATACATCAGTCTATCAAAGCCCAATCTAAGCAAGCTTGAAACTGGCTATAATAACATAGCTAGATTTGTCACTGCCACCCCTTTCAGAACCCACCACTGTCACAACCTTAAACAACGTGGATGGTCAGAACTACAAAAGCATCTACTGTATAAGCAACTGCTTATCTCACATAATATTCTTCATCACCCAAACAATACCCCAATCCTTTCTAACCTGATCTCCCCATATAGAAATCTTGCAACACTTCGCTCAGCAAATAAGCTATTAATCTCCAATATTAAATCAAACAATAAAGCTCGGGACTCACTTTTTACTAACATTGTGGGTAAAATCTGGAACAGTCTTCCTAGTACACTCACGTCTCTCTCATCCACACCACTCTTCAAGAAACATCTCAAAGAACATCTGAAATTTCATTGGCTTTGTCCCTGTTCTAAACCAGACTAAACCCTACTTTTTCCCCCTTAATGCTCTTTTTTTTCTATACCCCTTCCTTCTAACCTTTGTCCCCTCTACAGCTTTAATCAATAGAATCTAACCTTATTCTAGCCCTTGTGATTCTTGCCTTCTTCTGCTCTCTCTCTTTCTCATTCTCAGACCTACTAATCATTACTTCAGAATTCTGAATGTCCTTGTACTCAATTGTATTTTAAACCTTGCACAGCCTGCGAGCTATTTTTCACAGAAACAATTTTTTGATTCTCTTAAATCTTTTTTTAATTTCTTTGTATTTGAATTTAGTCATTTTTAACTATTGTAATCCTTTTTGTAATTTACTAATGCTTGGAGCTTATCTCCCTGGGCCTCTACTGAAAATGAACATGTATCCAGCTAGACTAGCCCAGCCAACAAATGTAAAATAAATAAATAAGTAAATAAAAATTGTAATGTTATAGATTACTTTTATTTCAGAAATGCATGTAGATTCTTTATTTTGTCAGCTGCTCAGGTTAATAGTGCTAATATTAAAAAAGTGTCCCTTCTTTATAGGTTCATAGGTTGGTATTAGGCTATCGGCCCTAGGGCCTATGCAAGCCTAGCCATAACAATTCCCTGGATATTTCTTCCCACAATATTTACTTCTCTGGACCCATGTCTAGCAGGGCGACTGACATGATCCCTGGGGTGAATTTCCTATCTCCCATCCAATCATCAATGTTCCTTTTGAAGAGGGCCAATGAGGCGCTCTGCTTGACATGTATGGGCAGTCTGTTCCAAAGTATGGGGAGTCTCTGGGTAAGGAACCTATCCCTCCAGCCTGTTTTATTCATTGTGATGATAAGGTTTAGATTCCTGGAGCGTGTGGCTCTGATGGATTGTGATTTCTTTAAGTGGAACATGTCCAACAGCTCAGGGTTTGACATGGCTTTGTATGTTAAGCAGAGATCGCCTCTGAGTAGACGATATGCCACAGAGTATAGCTGGAGTTTTTTTAGTCGGTCAGCATATGACATCTGCTTTAGGCCTGTGATTCTTTTAGTGAGGTATTTGACAGGTTCCCAGCTGTACTGTGTGGCCATTTTATAAATTTGCATCACATTTTTGGTAAATTTTTCATAAAATTGTGGTTTTCTGGCAAATTAGTGGCAAATCATTAAAGATTGAAGTTAGAAATTAATGACAGACATTTGAGTTTCAGATTTCATACCCTTCAGAAATTTCATGCTACTGCAAGTCCTGCTATTTATTCTATTATCTTTCTAAGTTATAAGAGCAATATTTAAAAACTGTCCTTATGTTTGAGCCTTTGTCCCACTTCTATGTATGGCTTTGTCCAGATTTCTTGCTCTAAAGTTGAGAGGTATGACAAATGTGTCAGGCCATCACCGTCAGCCAGAGACATTTCAAATTGTGACATACTTGTTGCACCCTACTCCCCCATGTAGTGACTTTGGATGTGTCCAAGCAAGGCAAGGAGCAGTTATGCAGTGTAAGTGTGCAGAGTATCCCCCATCCAAGGTAGACACAAGTACTGCAGTGGCTTTTCACCTGTCCTTGATTTTGCAGAATGTTCTGGTTTTCTGTCATATTTTTATACTGTTGATTTATACTTATTATTATTCAGAAAATGCATGATTTTGCAGCACTTGTTGCTCTGTGTTTAAGTAGCAGTACTTTAATGACCATCAGATGAGCTTGTCTGAGATTGTAAGATGCAAATAAACTTTAATAAGCATACTGTTAAAGAATTACCAACGTTGAAAGCCTTTTTCTTGTTGCCTTGCAGAGAATATTTACATAACTAGATAACTTATAACCTGTATGTATTGAAATACATATGACAACATTTGTAATAAAGGACAGGATTACAGTATTTTCAGAAGCTCATTACATTTCTTGGAGACTTGCACTCATCTTTGCAGGCTTTACCCGTAAACTAAACAGAATGCCAATCTATCATATGTGGTCCATAACTTGTCCAGTAATCCTTTAAGCAATTTATCTTGAGCTTGTTTCTTGTTTGCTGTTCAATTTTTTACTTTGATCATGTTTTCCCCATGAAACAAGTAGATAGTTTTTAGGCAGTGGGTCTTTTTTGGATAAGAAACATTTTTACAAGTGGGGGTATCACAGAGATTGCTACTTTCAGCATGTTACTTTGTACTTGTATAAAGCTGAATATAAATTATAATTAGAACTCCAGTGCAAGGAAAAGTGGTTTGAATTGAGTGCTGCTTGTTTTTTTATACTTGATTTTGACTGGTATTCCAGTAATGTATTTAAAAAGTAATTTATTTTTTCATGCCTCACAACCTTTTCATTTCCATCTAGATATTAAGTAAGCTGTCGTGTAGCCAATGCATTGAAATATTTTTTTTTATTCTACACTTTATTTTGTCTTCATTGGACTCTCATAATGATGGTTTGGCACCCAGGGCAGCGTATTTAATTAAAGTCACAGTCTTTGTGGTTTTGAGCATAACTCCACCCCTTCCCATTGGCCCCACCCATTCAGCTGTCTCTTGCAGCCCCCTTTGATTTGAAGTCACCAGCCGCCACTGTATTTACTAGACAGTTTTCTTCACAAAAGCTCAAAGTCCAATATATACAATAACTGCTTATGTTAATGAGCTGAATAGCAAAGACAGAGAAATAGAAACATTTGTGGTGTAAGAAATGAAGAAAACAAAGGGTAGGATTTTAAGAAAAACTGGTCTGACACTATCAAAAGCTATGGATGTGTGTAGAATAAGTTACATTTCAGGAGGTGCATAAAATATGCCAGGCAAATAATAAAGGCAGGATGCTTTGTAAAATTAATGGCCATGAAAAGAGAAATGTGTGAAAATAAAAGCCAAAGGCAATTGTAATTGTAAGTCAGTCTTGCAATTGATTTGGCTGTGTGTAGCTATAGGCACGACAGGAGGTGGTGTCTTACATTTGTCAAAGCTTGCAGTATCTGTGTTAGAAAATAGGATTTTCCAAGGTGTGTAAAAAGCAAAACCAAGTATGGTCAGAAGACATTCCATGCTTTTGTAAAGTGAAATTTGGAAATGAACAGTTATTAAGAAACATGTATTAATGGCACTTTGGAAATGAAAAGACTTGATACTTTGAAACTGAAAAAAGTCATTACAAGTAGTGGGACAGGAGTCTGCAAGGCAAACTGTTGTCAAGAAATATACGAATTAATGCATATAATACAGGATTTAAATTAGATGCCAGTGGAAAGTGCAACATCTTGTTAGGAAATGTGTTTAAATCTTTGGAGCTGAAAAACAGCCAAGACAGAGCTACGCATAAGTTATTAACCTATTCTAACCCCTGAGAGTCGGGAGAGATAAATACCAAAAAATGAAAAAAACGAAATCACAGCTGACTAGGCAATTGACACATTGTGATTGGTTCTCCCATGTTGATGGGGAATGGATGGACAAGGTTGTAGCAGATGGTAGATGGGTTGGTAGGCATAAAGGAACAGATAATAAACATTAACAATAACAGTTATGAAATAAGCCCTTTGGCTAATAACACGTGAGTATAAGAAAATTCATCTTAGTGACTACTGGTGTCAAGAACTACAAGAAAGACTGACTCAACCTGGTCTGTTAGCATATTATAATAAAGCCTTGATTATGACCCAGACAATACGGTTAGTACTTTAGTCACCTAGGACAACTGTGTGTTGTCAGGGAAGAGAAATGATGAGGGCATAGCCTGCTCATCTCTCCTTGTGGGAAAGTTGTTGAGACTTGATGGTGGCACATGGCTAAAGCATGTAAGTGCTGGTGGTAACACTGGAAAATGTGGTACTTGATATGGTAGTATTTGGGGAAGGCAGCATAAAGAACACCAACACATAGGTGGCATCTGGTCCCTCCTGTCACCACTGCATACCCACCAATGATGTTAGCTTAGAATGTCAGAAAAAGGCAAGGGATAAAAGAAAACTTCAGTCAACCACAGCATGACGATCCTATCATTATTTGTCTTCTGCTCATTGCAGGGGGCATATAGCTGTATGATTAAAAGCTCTTGCCATTGAGGGGGATGTCACGTCTGAGGTACACTCCCCATTTGTAGTGGCTCCAGGGAGAGCAGGAGTAGTAAGACATATCCTATATCTGAAGTTATCAATAGCTGGCTAACAGAAGAGAGAACTTTTGTGAGTGCACGTCAGCACTACATATTTGGAAGTCTTGCATCACCCAATGTCATCACTAACTTTGGAATGAACCTTACCTCTGTGGAGGTGGAACATACAGCTGTGGCAAAAAGCTACTGGAATAAATGTAGCTTCATAGGTAAATAACGTAAACATTATGATTTATAGCTACAGTGATCCTTCCCTGAAAAATACATTTTTTTTCTTTTTCCGACTTCCTGTCATTGAATTAATAAAATACTGATGCAGAAAATATTGAAAAAAATGTTTGACTATAGATAAGGTTTACCTGCTCTGTGTAGTCGGTGTATTATTTATCAAATAAGTTATAGGTCCTACTTATCTTGAAAAAGAACAGCCTTAAACATGTCCCATGCATTCTTGAATTCAGCCATTGTTTTGCATTTAACGGAAAAATATTCCAGTTATTTACTACCATTTATGTGAAATATCATTGCCCTGTATACCCATGAACTCCCACTTTGTTACTTAAATTGTGCCCTGTTCTCATGCATTACTTTTTAATGACAAGTCATTTGGACTTTTACATATTCCTACTGGAAAGGTTTTGTCATATCACCCTCTGCCTTCTTTCCTCCAAGCTACATATTTTAAGCTGCTTTGCTCTACTTTAAACTGTTTCTGGTATAGAGTTACCACCATGTGGTTGTTGTCATATGAATCACTTTTAGCTTTTCTATTTTATTATGCTGCCAAGGTCTCCAGAAAGGCACCAACTTGCTCAATGAGTTTTACTGACTGTCTTTAAGGACAAGTAATTATCTCTCATCTTCTGCTGGTTGTATCTTTACAAATATTTCAGAATGTTACCAGACTCAACTACTGCTTTGTTGCAGTGCTTGCTTTCCATTAGGACATGTCTGTTATGAGTTGTGGCAACATTCAGTTTGTTTTCTTTAGTTATTCTTGCTTCTGCTTCCCCCATCCCAAATTAATATTCTTTTAACAGGCAACTTAAGAAAAAGATACTGCAAAGTATATCTAAGCCACACGTATGTGAAAGATAAATTAAATATAAGAAAATGACACAGATTTACTCAAGTGTTATCCGGGTAAAGGTCACTGAAGGGGGAATATATTATGAATGACATTTTCTGAACATGTACTCTAAAAATCTTAGTGATGTATATTAGTCAAACATAAACACACCACTGATCAGTATTTTAACATTTGCTAGAACAAATAAATATTTAAAACTCGACCCACCATGCTTGTTTTTTTTTTTTTTTTGGAACCCTTAGAACTTGTTATTACTGGCTCAGCCCACAGTACCCAATGTCCATGCCAGGTCTACCACCTGCTCTCCAACCCTGACCCCTCAGACTTACTCTGTTTTTGCTGAGGCAGATCATGGATTCTGAGGGTGTCCTTGGTGCTTGACTCATCTGTGCTTCTGTCTTGGAGGGAACTTTTTTTAAAGACCTACCCACTTCCCTTTCCCCACATGCCATGGTTGTTGTTTACGTCTCATGGCAACTCCGCACTTTGAACCAGACCCTCCCTTTAGGAAACATATAAGCAAGCATCCTTCTTGGGATGGGCACAACCATCCCTTCCCTACCACTCTGTCAATTGCCCAAGCTGCTAATAGAACCCAGTCAGCTGGGCTGTAGTCAGGGCTTTATCCCTGTATGTCACTGGAGCATCTCACTTGTACTACACTGTTGATCAGGATTAAAAACAATAGCTGATGGAAAAACAGATAGTGAAAGATCTGATTTCTGTACGTGACTCTGGTAGATCTGATTTCTGTACGTGACTCTGGTTTTGATTGACATTTTGGGGAGAAGTAGCTCATCACTTTCACATGAGGTGATTTCCTTTCCTTCTTGGTTGTGTTGCATACTTTATGTAGGGGTATCATGCACTGTCCTCTAGTTGCTGACTTCCTATTGGCTATTCTTAATTCCACATGCTTTTCTGTAGTCCTAATGCTTCCTATGTCTGCAGTAATTGGACTACTCCACTACTGAAAAAAAGTGCTTTCAGCAGTGTTTACCAAAAGCTATTATCTCTAATACTCACTGTATCCTGTGGAAACCTAATAGGATACTCATTCCTATTGCTAAAATTCACTATACATTATTAACCTTTCTATTAATCTCATGCTAATCCAACATATTTTTTCTTTCAAATCAATTCAGATTTGTAGGTAAGCCTAAACCAAAGCTTGTTACAAAAACAAATAAGTAAATAAATAGAATAAAACATTAAATCTTATCATGATACAAATAAGATTAATTGCAGTCTGCAGTCTGTGTAGATTCAATAAAACACGTATAACAGAATCATACTTCTCAACCTCTTAGCACAAGAAATCTAGACAAAAGGCAAAAAATAGATGGGAATAAAGGCCAAAAATCAGTGACATATTTTAATTATTGTATTTAAAAACTTAGTTGCTAAAATATCAGGTTTTGCATTAGCATGCATTTTTCTGAAGGATGTGAAGTCTGAAACTCAAATGCCAGTCATTATTTAGTGACTTCAACCCTCAATGATTTGTCAGAAAACCACAAATTTTATGTGGAACAGTCCACAGTGTACAACCATGAGGCAAAAATCTGGGCATTCTGTTGAGAGGTATGAGAAGATATGATATCATAAAACTAATAGACAGTACCTAGTAATATTCTTTCATATCCATTTCTTTGAATTTCTAACAACTAATCACCTGATCTATTAACTATCTGTTAAACCCACTAATACACCTCCACAAATACTCAATTCACCATCTGCCAACACATAACTATATTTTATGCTGTAATAATTGCCTCTTTTTTACATGAATGGAATCTAATTAGCAAATGCATGTGTGATTGTTACTGTATATTATTTAAGGTCTATTCATGTATATTATTGAATGTCTTTTTACAAATTTTGCAGTATGTTAGAACTTTTGTCCTAGGGCCTCTGCTGAAAAGAGTTTTTTTGACTAAACCCAGTTGGACAAACATGGTAAACAAAAGCAGAATAAAATAAATGGTTCAAGAAAATTAAATATACACTTAAACGGATCAGGTGAAAACACAAATAAGGAAGCATTTAAGTGTCTCTAGAATTGTTCTATTGACGACTCAAATCATACCAAAAAGGTAGTGAATTCCAAGGATATATAAAGTAACAGGAAAATGAATTCCATCTGGAGTACTATAAACTATTATTATAGCAACTGTTTAATGTTTTTCTTTTGTTAGCAACATAGAGGCATAGTAATACTAGACAAGGGTCAGAGGGAGCATAAGATGCTTATCAACATACACCTTTAAGTAGACAGTTTTAAAATTTGTTGCCACCCTTGTCAAGCACGTAGTATAGCTTACCTCTTAAATTGAGTAGGGTGTTACACAATATGCCTGTTGCAGATTTGTGTCTACCCATGCATACATTAAGACTAACCTTAAAAGTAGCCAAATGAGTACTTTGTTTGACCTGTAGTGGCAACTTTTTCCATGGGCCGGGAACAGTCTGTTTTAGGAAGCTGTCTCTCCAGTGTGTCTTGTTTATGTTCTGGTGTAGAGTTAGGTCTCTATTATGGGTCTTTGTAGAGTTACTGTCTTTGTGAAGAAACGGGATGTCAAATAGGACTGGGGTCATTCATGGCTCAGAAAGCTAGGTACAGGTCAGCTCAAAGAAGTCAGCAGGTTACTAACTATAAGGAAAGTCATACAAATATTTTGCATTAGTTGAAGGATTTAAGAACTGTAATTTTCATAGTTAGAAATATTTGGGGCCTTTCTATTTCATAGGTTCATAGATGTTTACTAGGCTAACAACCAAAAGGGCCTTTTTATGCCTAGCCATACATCCCAAATCTCTGTCAAGTTCTGATACCCTTGATAAGTGTATGCATGGGCCTGGGAGATGAACCATTTACAGGTTGCCTCTTTTCATTAGAGACGTAGGTGCCAAGCCAGTAATGAATTACCAGTTTAAGTTGAGCGATATGCTGGTATTTGTGCATACAGAAAGTAGCATTATAGTCAATGTTGAGTTTGATAAGAAAAGAGTACAAGCAGTAGGATTGCTTCTTTGGCTCTTGAAGATATTACCATGGTAATTACGTGGACCAGACAGAAAGATTTTCTGATTGTGATCAAAACATAGTTATCAAATGAGAGAGAGCTGTCCACATAATTTCCCACATCTCTTATAACCCTTTATTTCCGAAGAGGAGTTCCATTTATAGCATAGGAGGGGGGAGTAGCTTTTTGTTGAAGTCAACTGCACTGCACTTTTTTGCATTTAACATTAGACTGTTTTCATCACACAGGTATCTGCATATTCCAACCCCTGTGTTTAGTATCAGTGGATGAGCATATAACAGTAACCAGCTTGCAGTCATTAGCAAACTTGGTCAGCCACACGTCTAGAATATTGGCTTGAATGCCTCCAAAATAAATCCCAAACAGTAGAGAGCCTAGCATGGATCCCTATGGCACCCTACCCATTACAATTTACATTCAGAGAATGTATCAGCAACATTCACAACCAGAGGTCTGTTATATAGCCAGGTTACAATCCAGCAAACAGCTTAGTGTTTGCATTAAGTTTACATAATATTTCAATAATTTCAGCATGGGGAATACTATCCAAAGGCTAGATCAAGATAAGCAGTGTGCACAGAGTGGTCACTGTCCACACCCTCTGTAACCTTTTAAAATAAGCTTACTAGGTTCAGGAAACTGGACCTGCTCTTCACAAAACCAAACTGTGTGGGGTCTAGATCAAGTAAGTTGCCTCCGCATTCATCACCTCCCTTTTTATAATTTTCTACATGGGATCAGGGTATTGTATCAGCTGTTGCCTTCTCTTGTTTCAGTGCTACTCTGCTACCTTCTTTGATAGTCATGCCTGTTTGTCACAGGTTTCCTCTCACAAAATCCATCCATCTTTTTTGCTGGGCACCGTTGTTTCCTCTCATCTTCTTTCTGTCTTTCCCAAATCACATGTTTCCAAACCACTGTAAACTGTTCTCTTTGACTTTGTCTGCAATTGGAGTTACTTTGGCTTCTGCCCTGATGTTCTCATTTCTTCCTCTGCCCCATAGTGTGCGTCCTACCGCCCATCTCAGGCACTTCATCCCCATCACCTTGAGTTTCCTCATCTCGTTTGCCTTTACTGCCCAGGTTTCTGTACCATACAGTAGTACGGGTTGCACCTCTGTTTTGTACACCTAACATTTCAGCTTCTTTGGTATTCATCTGTCATATGCTATCCTTGATACTCCTATTTGGCTGCAGCCCCTCTGATTCTAGCTTTGATCTCCTCATTCAGACTTCCCTTCTCCTCAACCAACCCTCCCAGGTACTTGAAGCTGTTAACTATATGTTGGACTATTTTCCCTTTTATCTCACTTCTCGACTTCTTCTGATTTCCTCCATTTACTGCCATTACAATTGTCTTATCTGTACTTAGTGTCATCCCATGTGCCTTCGGTTTTGCATTGCATTCCATTCTCCTATCCTTTGTTGAAGTTTCAGTTGGTGTAATGGTTAAGCTTTTTGCCTCCCATGCTGAAGTAACAAGGTTTGATCCTGACACCAAGACAATGCCTATATGGAGTTTGCATGTTCCTGTATTTCAGTGGGGTTCCTACCAACTCCCAAAACATACTGAGTTTTTCCAACTCAAATTCAGCCAAGAATGGAGTTGTGGGCAGCAGTACAGGCTGCAGATGGTGCCATACAAGGAGAAGAGTTGTATAGAACAACCACTTTGGGCATCAACTAAGATGTGCACTATCCCCTAGATAGGAGATCATGGATCATATACTGTAGCCAAGTCAAGGCTAACCACTTAATGGTGTAAAAATTGGCTCTAGGTGATTTGGTCATGTTGACTAATGTCGCCAAAATGGGCATGGGTGTTTGCTGGTGATAAGTGGGTCGAGGCCCCGGCCTAGTCTTACCTATGTCAGGGACCCATGCTAAATGTAGAGGGGTATATGTGCCCCAAATGGTCAGTGTGTGCCCACCATAAAGCCCAGAAGCCCTGAGTCAATAAGCTACTGGTTGGCCAGTGTCCATTTGTGTTATCTGGGATAGCCCTGTTAAGCAAAGCTGGATGTAAAATCAATGAACCAGCCAAAAATGAACTAATGATTGCAGCACTCAGTTATGTTGCCCATGTCTGCATAAATGAGTTCTGCTGTGATACCATTCATTGCTTTACATATAAGGCTTGCAAGGCTAATGGGTCTATAACCACCTTACTCTACAGAAGGACCACCCCTTTGTTGGAGAGTCACAGCGCCTGTTCTCCAGGCAATAGACACAAACCATGTAAACAGGTGGAGCTTGAATAGTTTAAGTAGTGGTTCAGACAGTGCATACTTGTCACTGATAAGACTGCAGCCTGGTATGTTGTCTGATCCCATGGAAGTTAGCCTTTTGACAGGGATTCTAAGACCTATCCAAGGTAATTTGGTGGAAACTAAATTGTCAGGTAATGTGTGTAAGTGAGGTAAAGTGATGACTAAATTTATATTGGCTACATCTTTGGGATATGTGTGTGTGTGTGTGTGTGTGTGTGTGTGTGTGTGTGTGTGTGTGTGTGTGTGTGTGTGTGTGTGTGTGTGATATTATTATGGATGAGCTCAGCATATTATTGGACCATTAGCCCTTAATTTTCTGTTATAAGCAGTGGCGGCTGGTGACTTCAAATTAAAGGGGGGGCTGCAGGAGACAGCTGAATGGGTGGGGCCAATGGGAAGAGGTGTGGCCAACTAGAAAGGGATGGAGCTATGCTCAAAAACACAACAACTGGAACTTTAATTAAATACGCTGCCCTGGGTGCCAAACCATCATTACGAGAGTCCAATCAAGACAAAATGAAATGTAGAAGAAAAAAATATTTCAATGCATTGGCTACATGGCAGCTTACTTAATATCTAGATGGAAACAAAAAGGTTGTGAGACATGAAAATATAAATTACTTTTTAAATACATTAATGGAATACTAGTCAAAATCAAGTATAAAAAAACAAGCTTCTCCTTGCACTGCAGTTCTAATTATAACTTATATTCAGCTTTATAAAAGTACCAAGTAGACAACTATCTACTTGTTTCATGGGGAAAACATGATCAAAGTAAAAAAATGAACAAGAAACAAGCTCAAGATAAATTGCTTAAAGGATTACTGCACAGGTTATGGACCACACATGATAGACTGGCATTTTGTTTAGTTTACGGGTAAAGCCTGCAAAGATAACTGCAAATCCAACAAATGTAATGAGCTTCTGAAAATACTGTAATCCTCTCCTTTATTACAAATACTGTCATATGCATTTCAATACCTAAGGCTTGTACATTATCTAGTTATGTAAATATTTTCTGCATGGCATTAACAAAAAGGCTTTCAGTGTTGGTAATTATTTAACAGTATGCTTATTAAAGGTTACTTGCATCTTACAATCTCAGACAAGCTTACCCGATGGTCATTAAAGCATTGCTACTTAAACACAAAGCAACAGGGCACTGCAACAGCATGCATTTTCTGAATAATAAGAAGCATAAATCAACAGTATAAAAATATGACAGAAAACCAGAACATTCTGCAAAATCAAGGACAGATGAAAAGCCACTGTCGTACTTGTGTCTACCTTGGATGGGGGAATACTCTGCACACTTACACTGCATAACTGCTCCTTGCCTTGCTTGGACACATCCAGAGTCACTACATGGGGGAGTGGGGTGCAACAAGTATGTCACAATTTGAAATGCCTTTGGCTGATGGTGATGGCTCAGACACTCATACCTCTCAAACTCAGAGCAAGAAATCCGGACAAAGACATACATAGAAGTGGGACACAGGCCCAAAAATAAGGACAATTTTTAAATATTGCTCTTATAAACTTAGAAAGATAATAGAATAGTAGTAAGTCTTGCATTAGTATGACATTTCTGAAGGGTATGAAATATGAAACTCAGATGTCTGCCATTATTTTCTAACTTCAATCTTTATAATGATTTGCCACTAAGTTGGCAGAAAACCACAATTTTATGAAAAATGGACCAAAAATGTTATGCAAAAATATAAAATTGCCACACAATACAGCTGGGAACCTGTCAAAGAAGGGACACCTTTTTAATATTAGTACTGTTAACTTGAGCAGCTGACAAAATAAGAGCATCTACATACATTTCTGAAATAAAAGTAATCTATAACTCTAAGAAGAGTAGTTCCAGAACCGCAAAGTGAAGACAATAGTTCGTAAAAAAGGTAAGTCCTTTATTAGTTGCCAAGTGGTAAAAATCCAAAGACAGTTGGTACAAAGCAGCAAAATCAGACCAAATGGTAAAATCCAAAGTCAGTAGGTACAGAACAGCAAAATCAGACAAGCGCTTGGAGAATGCCAAGCTTTTCAAGTCAAAACAGTTGCCTGCAGTGAGGCAACTGTTTAAATGAGGATGTTAATTAGTCACATGTTTGGTTAGAGCTGAGTTGCATTAAGAAACAATTGAGACTGTTTTGAGCAAAAGAACAGCCAAATAATAAAATGAAACATTAAAATGTGCATAGGTTAAATTGACATTGCATTGTTTATACATGACTGGTAAACCAAGTGAGTGTTATGATGAAATTAAAAACTTTGCTTGTCCAAAAGGTTTGGATAGAAATACAAATACAAATACAAGTGGAAGTTTAAAAAAAGCTGTGTGTGATCCAAGTGAGTTTGAAGTCAGCAGTCCTGTGTAATATGAGAATCAATGTAGTACTGTTGTGTTAGCCTTAAAAATAGATGTTATGATGCATATGAATTTGCACTACTTGGTGACTTGGGGCAAGTGTGTTCAATGGGCAAAGAAACAGTGTTGAAAAATAGTGAAAATAGGATGAGACATGCTATAATCTTTATGTGGGCAAAACAGAGAGGGAATTCAGGAAAAGGCTATACGAACACACTTACGACATTGAAAAGAAAAAGGAAAGCAACGCTTTTTTCAAACACTCACTTACATGTCCCAATTACAAGTTGTCTTTCATGATCCTTGAACAAGTGAACCCTAACATTAGAGGAGGGGACTGGGAATCGACCTTGGAATACAGGGAGCTTGTCTGGCAACTCAAGCTAGATGCAGGCAGGCCCCCGGGGTTAAATGGCACACTTAGTATAGGCTCGGTTCTGAAGCTCAGAAGGGCTAGATTATAGCATGTCTCATCCTATTTTCACTATTTTTCAACACTGTTTCTTTGCCCATTGAACACACTTGCCCCAAGTCACCAAGTAGTGCAAATTCATATGCATCATAACATCTATTTTAAGGCTAACACAACAGTACTACATTGATTCTCATATTACACAGGACTGCTGACGTCAAACTCACTTGGATCACACACAGCTTTTTTAAACTTCCACTTGTATTTGTATTTGTATTTCTATCCAAACCTTTTGGACAAGCAAAGTTTTTAATTTCATCATAACACTCACTTGGTTTACCAGTCATGTATAAACAATGCAATGTCAATTTAACCTATGCACATTTTAATGTTTCATTTTATTATTTGGCTGTTCTTTTGCTCAAAACAGTCTAAATTGTTTCTTAATGCAACTCAGCTCTAACCAAACATGTGACTAATTAACATCCTCATTTAAACAGTTGCCTCACTGCAGGCAACTGTATTTGACTTGAAAAAGCTTGGCATTCTCCAAGCGAAAGCGCTTGTCTGATTTTGCTGTTCTGTACCTACTGACTTTGGATTTTACCATTTGGTCTGATTTTGCTGCTTTGTACCAACTGTCTTTGGATTTTTACCACTTGGCAACTAATAAAGGACTTACCTTTTTTACGAACTATTGTCTTCACTTTGCGGTTCTGGAACTACTCTTCTTGGTGTTATCAGTTTTAATCTATAACTCTGATCATTACAGTTATTTTTAATTGTAAACCCTCCACGTTTTCTTCCAAAATTGCCATTTTGCGGCGGGGTTATTAGGGGGAGAGCAACATTTTGAGCCAAAATTGGGGACAGTTGAGAGTTTTGGATATTCCTAATTCTGTAAAGCGATTTATTTGCACGTACTTCTCAACCTCTTAATGCAGGAAATCTGGACAAGGCCAAATAAATATACCGGGGGAACATACAAACAGTACTAAGAATTGCTCTTGTATAAACTTAACACAGTTGATAGAAAAACAGGTCTTGCTTTAGCATGCATTTTTCTGAAGGTTATAACATCTGAAACTAAATGTCTGTCATTATTTAGTGACTTAATTCCTAAATGATTTGCCAGAAAACCACAAATTTTATTCGGAGCAAACCAAAAATAAGAAGCCAAAATCTATTCATTCTGCAAAAATCTGGATAGCTGAGAGATATAGTTCAGCCGGGGCTGTCTGAGTTTGCTGCCCTTCCCGCCTCACAAAATCATGTTCAAATGGAGCTTCCCCCCTGCAGACATTCCAATGTCCCATTCCTTGGTTATTTCACCTAATTTACCATAAACACTGTAATGTGCATACTGCTTTACTTCTGCAATGATTTGGATTTCATTTGAAAGTTTTATTTTGCATTTTACAGCACAAACCTTAATAGATATCTGTTAAACACAGCAATGCAGTCTCAGAATGAAAAGAGACTTAGCATTAAAACTTCTCTGCCCTTGAAACTCACATTCATTGAAACAGCATTGAAACCCACATTGAAAGAAAATACATTTTGCCAGTGGCAGATAAAGATGAACTTTGGGCTGTTTACAAATCATAGGCCCCTTGAACACGAAACATACACATGCTCCTTGATACACCTTCCTGATTGTATTAAATTATATTCCTTGTACAATACAGTACAGTTGTTAGAGGGCATTTTAAATTTATTGTTTTGAACATTTTTCCAGTAAACAATGAAACAAAATGCATGCACCAATGATGACAAAACTGCCCAGTTCAGAACATTCCATCATAAAAGTCTACTCAAACTTACATTTCCATCATAAAAGTCTACTCAAACTTCTACAGTCCACCAGTATCAGTAAATATGCCGAATCTCTGAAGAATTAAAAGTCATCTAAATTCCACATTAAAGAAATCTGTAACTAATGAAGAGGTTGCTGCTAGCAAACAACTTTATATGTCATTGTTTCATCTACAAATAAAGTGGTTTTTGCCCTTGAGGAATAAATTGCCTATGTTGCATTAAAAATGATAAGCTAGTAATATCACAGTAGGGAATGGATGGCAAATTGATAGCTTCATAGTTACTAGGTATCTTCACCAAAAAGGACTGCAGCATCCACCCCATTTACAACACAGTACAGTATCAGCAATGCATCTACTTACTGTGGGAGTAGAACCCAAAAGCAAGTACACTACCTGTTGTGCTATTAACAGTGTAAGTAAACTCACCATAAGCAGTACTAAACTTTTGTTCCCCTGCAGCTCTCAGCTCCTTGTAAAATCTACTTGACACTCCGCTGTATCTCTAAACTTTGCAGCACAAGAAATCTGGAAAAAGCCAACATTTATTGGGGGAGGACAAAAGCCCAAAAACCAAGGACACATTTTATACATTGCTTGTATAATGTTGAAAAGTTGCTACAATAAAATGGTGTTACCACCATTTATTTCACTGCCAAGTCTTGAACCCAGGGGAACCCTGTGCAAAACAGTCAGAGCAACATACCACTATGCTAAATCAGCTGTTTTGTGAAAGCGAGGAAGACTGAAACATAAATGACTACCATTTAGTGAATTCAGTTCTCACCATAGCTTTCAACCTCTTAGCACAAAACACCTGAACAAGCCAATAATGGGAGAATACAGCCACCAAACATATTCAGTGAATTCAGTTCTCACCATAGCTCTCAACCTTAGCACAAAAAACCTGGACGAAGCCAATAATGGGGGAATACAGTCCTAAAAAATAAGGACAAATTTCAAATATCCATGTTATAAACTTAGAAAATTGCTAGAATAAAAGGTCATGTACTTTCTGAAGAATATGAAGTCTGAAATTCAAATGCCTGTTATTTTTATTTAATATTTGTTAACCAGGAAAGTCTGACTTGGAACAAAAGCCAATTTTCAGCAGAGCAGGGAGAAACACTGACATGCAGACTCCACATAGAAAGCACCCCAGCCAAGAATCAAACCAGAGAACCTGTAGCTGTCAGGCAACAATGCTACCAGTGCACCACTGCACTACTGACTTTGCCAGGAACAACAAACATACAGAAACCACAGATTTTATGAGGAACAGAACAAATATGATGCAAAAATCTGCAAATTTTTTTACAAATGGTGGTGGGTAGGGAATTCAGGCCCTTACTACCTGCACCCAAGGTACAGGGTTCAAGCCTGAGTATTCTCTACCCACCACCATGTGTTCTCTTTAGCCACCAGTATGTAGCAACTGGGGCATTACACACACACGCACACACACACACACACACACACCCTACCTCCATAACTAGCAGCAGATCAAACTCTGTTCCCGTAACACACACACATCAAACACTCCATCTGTCCATAGCACCCTACCTCCATAGCAGCAACTCCATTCATCCTCCATAGCTAGCAGCAGATCAAAATCCATTTCCATAGCAACCCACTGTTCTGGTTTCTCTGCAGCAGCCCACTCTAGACAGATCAACCTTCATAGCAGCCTGCGCAAGCTGTTTCCCCACGAGACGTCACGAGAGCAGGCTGGAACCTCTAGCCTGCGGGTGATGCAGTCTGGTGTCCTTCCAGTCTGTGTGGTCATCACCGCACAGACTTCTGGGCTGGCATGGTGGAGATCCCTTTCTTTCCTATCTGGACTGCCTAACACAGCAGTCTGGAGTTCTGAGTACCATGTGTGGAGTTCCGGGACTTGTGATTTTTTTTCTTTTTTCTTTCTACAGGTGGGAGGACTTTTTTAATTTTTATTCTTTTTTTTTTTCTTTCTACAGTTGGGGGGGGGGGGCTGCAGTCCTATAGCATGACCTGCCCTATAGCATAAGCTGCCCCTGGTTATAAGTGAAGAAAGATTTGTAGTCTACTTCGGAATCTGTGGCAACCTTAAGTTCATATTCTGCCTTACATTTTCAAATAGTACTCTTAAGTTACTTGCTAGCATGTTTCAGTGTGGCCTTGAGGTAGGGGAATGGGAATTCCTTGCAACTTTTCATTATTTTCTTTCTTTTGTTATACAATTTATTTATATGGGACTTGCACCAGAAAAATGTATTTCTGAATTTACCATTATATTTAGGGCAGATGGGTACTGACTTTTCTATGCAGCTGTGTAAGTGCTGGTCATTTTGGGGCTATTTGCAAAAGATTGCTGGGAACTGTGCATGTGTCTTTTACTAGATAAAGTAGGCTTGCCCTGGAGAAGTGCCTAAAGATGGACTTATTTGTTGATGTGGTAGTACAACTAGGCCTGACAGAAAAGATGACTAATTTGTGGTCTGAGTTAACTAGGGATGAGGAGATGCAGGGGGAAGTACAGGGAGGGCCTAGGTTGATAGGGATGAGGTCATGGATGTTAGAGCTTCTAACGACATTGGTTGTTGCTTCTCATTAATTTACACTTTTATCTCCATTATACTGGTTGTTCAGTGCATTACTGCTGTTCATTTATTTTTTTATCAACTATTATACATTTTAGTTTGTAGAGACATAGTAACACTACTAAGCAAGCAGTTGTGGACTCCATTAGATTGCTAGCCATATACATCTTTGAAAATAAATAATTAAAATTTCTTGACACCCTTTTTGAACAGTTAATAGTACTCACCTCCCAATCAAGCAAAGTCACATGTGATAACTCTGGAGTAAATCTGTATCTACCCATCCAAACATCAAGATTAGCCTTAAATGCAGCAAAAGTAGTATTTTTGGTTAACTTGTAGTGGTAGCTTATTTGATATACTGGGAAAATGTTGAGTGAGGAACCTGTTCTTTACCAAGTCTTTTTTGTTGCTAGTATGTCTGTTTGTAGAGAAAATAGTTTTGCAAAGGAGTATGAGGTCAAACAGGATTTGGACTTTCATGGCTTAAAAATTGACACATAAGTTATCTCACAGCAGACAGTAGGCTACTGATTATAGAGAGAGCCATCCTAATCTCTCTGGATAGTTGAAGGATTTAATGTCTTTAATATTCTTGGTTATAAATCTCTAGGGCCTTTTCAGTTGTGTAATATGCTTGGATTTGTACATACTAAATGGGGCACTGCATTCTGTGATGGGTTTGTTGAGGGAGGAGTACAGCAGCAGGATGACTGCTTTAGATTTTGTGAGTAGTCCCTTGGAAATAAACTGGGCCAGACAGAAGGATTTCCTCACAGTGCTAGAAACATGGTGATTAAATGAGAGAGAAAGAGACAGAGAAAGAGCTGTCCATGTAAGTACCCGAGTCTATTCTGACAGTGTCTCTCTCAGACGGAGCAGCATTTATAATGCATGAGGCAGGAACAGCTGTTTAGCCAAACAGTACTACACTGTGGCTTTTTAATGTAGCTTGTGACCATTTTCTGCTCAGCAGGTTTGTGAATATTCTAACTGTTGTTTCAGTTGTTTAGTATCAGTGGATGAGCAGATAAAAGGGCACAGCTTGCAGTCATTAGTATATTTGGTCAACCACACTTCTTCGGTATTAACATGGATATTTGTAAAATAAATGCCACAGAGATGAGGGTTCAATGCTGATCTTTGTGGAAGCACACTTGTTATAAGAGGGTACTAGCAACTTTCACAACTCGAGGTCTGTTAGACACCCAATTTACAATCCAATAGATAATTTAGAGGTTTGCATTATATTTTGTGCAATTTTTCAGTAATACCAGCATGAGTGATAGTGTCAGAAGTTTTAGCCAGGTCAAGATGAACAGCTTGCACTTAGTGCCAGCTTTGCTCAGCCTCTGAAACCTTTTCAACGATGCTTTCTAATTTCAATACACAGGACCTGATTTTCAGTAAAAAGCTAAACTGATTGGAATCTAGGTCAATTAATTCACCTTTATCCACATAAATGAGCTCTGCAATGACACAATTCATGGTTTTGCATGTGTGGCTGGTGAGGGTGATGAGCCTATAACAGTTTGTAGAGGAGCCATCTCTGTGTAGAAGAATCTACCGTTGCATCAGCTACAAAAGTTTACTTCTGGTGCGCCTTCCGTCTCTTATGTTTGATTTGTGTATTATCCACTAATTTATAATTGGTCATAAAGTTGGTCATGTGACAAGCTTAACAACATCAGAATGTTTATAATGACAGGATACAGTACTGATGCCATTTCAGAGGGATAATGGAAATGTTTACACAATAGAAATGAAGTATTGGATGTAAATGTGTATGTTTTTTATGAAAGATCATATTTATTTATTTAATTACCAGGGTGGTGCACTAATTAATACTGACCAATTTGAAACTGTCAGAAGTAAAAAAGTTTTATTATATACTAAATACAGTTTTACTTAATGATCTTGATCAAACATTTTGTAAGTACTAGCATGTAATTTTAGTAAACAGTACACTCACTACATTACTTTCTACTTTACATTTTTTTCTTTTAAGAAATGTGTCAGGTTTGCTGATATTACTTTACAAATATGTATGAAAGAGCAAGTGCTAATATAGCTAAGGAACTATCACTGTCACTTGTATAAAGTTCAAAGTATGTCCTCATATGGTATCTAAGTATAAAAATATTATTTTATCATGATATTGCAGCTATAATTTATGAGCTGTGGCATGATATATACTGGTAAAACTATCAAAGTTTTACCTCTGAACTCTCAGAGCATCTTCTATGGAATATAAGAAATAATACAGTGGAAATTCTCTTGCAGTTCAGATTGGTGCACTACATGCTTCAGATGCCTCCCTTTTAAAGACTATTATCATAGGACAGGCTTTCTATAAAGAGTAGGGTGAAAAGGAGTTAAGATCTTCCTTACAAAAGAGTCAGGTGGTATTATGAAATTCAATACACCTCCATATTTTAGAATTAACAATGAAGTAAATTTGTATATTGATCAACTGTAGTGCATGTTTGTATGTTTCGTTGTCTCCTACTTTTTTATTGATCTTTTAGTGTATTTGTTGATTGCATTTATGGTCTAAATGGTACTTTGTTAATTAGTCAACACTGTTTATAACTTGTGTTTTATGGTCTCTTAATCTTTGAAGAATGTTTGCCGAAGCACCAGATCAGCTATTAAGCATGTTCCATTCTACCATTCTATGTGGGATTTTTTTTTTATTTCATATCTGTTTGTGTGTGTGTGTGTGTGTGTGTGTGTGTGTGTGTGTGTATATATGTATATATATATATATATATATATATATATATATATATATATATATATATATATATACGGGTCTACCTGACATGGTCGACAGTTCATATGGTCAACAGTTTATTTGGTCGACAGTTCATTTGATCGACAAGCATTTTAGGTGAGGGGCTTCGCCCCCCACATCCCCCCTAACTATATATATCAACTCCAGGGTTGCACAACATTGGGGAAGGGGGCAAATCTGCTTGTTGACCAAATGAACTGTCAACCAAATGAGTGTCGATTATATGAACTGTCGACCATGTGAAGGGGACCCATATATACACACACACATATGGGTCTACCTGATTATGCCGAAAGCGGAAAACACAGACAACAAGATAACTGACACTGGAAAATCGACAACGGAGAAGACCGACAGTTGAAAAGCCCGATGCTGAGAACACCAACATGATAAGTTAAGTGTGCGATAGGGACGGATGTTAGGGTCAGGGTGCGGGTAAGGTAAGTGTGTGATAGTGAGGGACGTTAGAGTGTGGGTCAGGTAAGTGTGCGATAGTGATGGACTTTAGGGTTAGTGGGGATTAAGTGAGTTAGGGTTAGGGTGCAGGTAAGGTAAGTGTGCGATAGTGATGGACTTTAGGGTTGGGGCGGATTAAGTGAGTTAGGGTTAGGGTGCGGGTAAGGTAAGAGTGTGATAGTGACGGACCTTAGGGTTAGGGTTTGGGTTAAGGTTAGTGCATAGATAGTCGTATATGTAAGGTTTAGTGTAGGCTTGTAAGGTTTTTGTTGTGCTTGTGTTGTGTGTGTGTTTTTCGGATAAGGTCTGTATTTTGTTGATTGTCAGGATTGTGGTTTGTCGGGCATGTGAAGTTTCTTGATTTTGAACTTTCGGTTTTGTGGTGTCGGTTATTTCGTTGTCGGTGTTTTGGCATGTCGGTGTTATCAGGTAGACCCATATATAGATATAGATATAGATATATAGATATAGATAGATATAAAGAGAGATAAAGCAGGTTCCATCCTACTATTCTTTAACTGGTTTAAGGCCAACAGGCTGGAGTCCTTGCTGAAGAACAGCCTGCTCAATTTGGAGACCTTGAGAAACTTCTACTTGGTGCTTCTCCTGCCCTGTGCAGCTGGACAGAGCCACATATCAATTCATTCATTCATGCTTTTAGTACTGTTTTCTCTCTAGTTGCATATCCAGGGCTGCTATCTTCACTTCAACTATTAGCATAGACCAGTTTGCCTGTTATGTATATTTTTCGGCTGGTCTTTATTACTATATTAGGCAAAGCTCATACTATGGACTAAGAATATTTATGATATGTGCCTCACAATGTGATAATCTATAGTTGGTATTACTCTTCATGATGAGGAAGGCGCCACTCATATATGTTCCTGTCTCTTCTGAACCTACTCTAAACTATATTAACTCCATTGGAAAGTGGCAATCTGATAGATAAAGAGCCCTCTCCCAGCTATGAAAAAATGCTTTTACTAGCCATCTAGACTTGAATGGGTATAGTGGCTAGTGACCAAAGTGAATATCTCTGAGGATAGCTATATAAACCCTGGTCTTGAGTCTTGGAACCCAGGCATTATATTTTCCTCCATGGACTCCATGTTGATCTCACCTGCCAGTGTGAAACTTATTCAAACTAATGTGAGCTGTAAATTCATTAAATATGAACAATGACATGTTCTTTTTGACCTGTACAACTCAGACTGATGTTGTCACCATATCATAAACCTTGTTAGAAACAAATGTTTCTGTAGACAAATCTTCTGGTTTCTCCATATCATTCAATGACTTTTTTCAAAAATCTTGGTATCCCTATTGTGAACAGGAATCTTAACTGCTCCCTCTGCCCCAAGCATGCTCCAGCTGTCACTGGGAGAAATTCTGTCATTATCAAAGTTCCTGTAGGAAGCTGTAAAACAGACAATTTGTATCTCCATCCATCCATCCATCCATCCATCCATCCATCCATCCATCCATCCATCAGGTATATCTTTTGAAGATTATTTTGGTTAGATTTCCCTGAATATAATATCTAAAACCACTGTCATTAGTTAAATGAACACTGATGTGAATCGCTGTTGCATAAGTATTCATATATAGTGAAATTTCATGGCATCTGCAAAGCTATCTTGCTTCCCGTTAAGGTTGACAGTTCATTAGAATGGAAATTATACCTGGCTGGGTCATTTGTTCTCATGTATAAAATATGATGTCTGGAAAAATTCAATCCAAGCATTAATTCTTGAAAGTTGGACATTCCAAGAATATCAATGATGGTTACCTGTCTTGCCTTATTTGCAGAGCAGACTCTGCAGTCTTGGCTCACCTAAAAAAGACTTCCTTCAAAGGAATCTGGTCTCCACTTTTTAATTCTATCACCCAGGATATTCTGAACTCTACTGACCCTCCAAGGTACAGCTGATTAAAATAAATAGCCCTCCTTTACAGGATTCCATTCTCTATGCTGGTCATAACCAACAATACCAAAATTAGAGCTGTGTCACCCGCTGGATTGCCAGCTGGCTCATAGATATGACACATATAATCAAAATAGGGGAAATTACCTCCACAAAGAGACCATTCAGCAGTGGAGTCCCCCAGCGTTCTGTGCTAGGATCTCCACTGTTTGATATCTAGTTTTCTGAAGTAAAAGTCAATACTAAAAGGCTCTGGCTGACTTAAATTTGCAGATGACTGTCAGCTAGGAGCAGTCATTGAATCCCCAAATGATTTAGCCATCATCCTGCAGGAAGGTTTATGTCAAATAAATAACTGGTGTCAAAATAATGGTCTGAATCTAAATGCCAAAAACTGCATTACTGTATCCTTCAGGAAGTCATCTACAGCAGGGAGCAACCACATTGACAATACACCTCCTAAGAGTTGACCCAGTTGTTCAGGATTTTGAAACTTAATGTGGACTGTTACCTAACTTTTGACCCACACTGCTTATAAACAAACGGATTATGTCCAGCTCTAGGGATGTCATTTCTCTTTTTACAGATTCCTAATTAGGCCAGTAATTGAATATAGTGCTCCCTTTGCCATGTATTTGTCCAGACACATGCAACAACTGGAACACCCACAAGCATAACATACAAGGCCTAAGCAACATGTCCTACATGGACCAACTCAAAGCCCTGTCACTATACTTGGTGTCCTACAGATTGCTAAGAGGACATCTGTGTCTGGCACACAAGGCATCCATCAACGTGTTACTGATGGATTTACTGCACATCAGCAAGTCAAATGGCATCAGAAATGCTCAGTCTAGGGATCTAAACATCTTCTGCATAATCAGCAAGACAGTTTGGAGGGACTGATATATTTCACAGAGGATATCACTGCTGTGGAACAGACTTTCCATTTGTCCATTTTCAAGTGCAATTTGGCTCTATGGATGGGAAACAGAAAACTTACCTCAGGACTGCCCCCTGTACCACTACTGAACAGAGGGAGCTCCTTAATACTTTATCCCATGCATAGGTCCCCCTCAAATTATTTATGGTATGATCCCAGTTATTGTTATTAGGGATAAGTAGTACAGACTGGACACACTAACTTGGCCATAAGTATGAGTATGCATGTCAGTGTGTGCGGTGTGGAAAAACTACTGTGGTAAGGTTAGCCACCCAGTTGTGTGGACCTTGACTCTAGATGATTGTCAGTGATGAAGTGGCACCCCATCCCATGTATAAAAATGGGAAAAAGGGGCTGTGGATGGATGGATGGATATAATTATTGACAATGGGATGGGTAATGCCTATCTATAACCATATGGGGTATGTTATTTCAAGCATAAAAAGGGAAATTGACAATGCTATAACTGGCCCACAAGTGTACTGGCCTAGGGACATATGAACTATAAATATGGAATGATAAATATCCTGACAGTCCATCTCCCTAGAAATGGAATAAAATGCCTACAGAAATCTGTTGAAAAAAAAACTGTGGAATATACTGCTGTGCATGAAACAGCTTAATTTTGAAGACCCCAAACCCCAAAGACTTCTAGATTGTAATCCATATACTTCTAAAAGTTGGTCATATCTCTAGTGCTCTCCACCTTTCTTGGAGTTTCCTAAAAACTCAGTCATTGACAATTTAGGCTCTGTTTCCTCTACTAATGCCGTAGCTAAGACCATAGCACCACACTGTGTTTCCTGTATCAATGCCTGAAGCTCAGACCATAGCACCACACTGTGTTTCCTGTACCAATGCCTAAAGCTCAGACCATAGCACCACACTGTGTTTCCTTTACCAATGCCTGAAGCTCAGACCATAGCACCACACTGTGTTTCCTTTACCAATGCCTGAAGCTCAGACCATAGCACCACACTGTGTTTCCTGTACCAATGCGTGAAGCTCAGACCATAGCACCACACTGTGTTTCCTTTACCAATGCCTGAAGCTCAGACCATAACACCACACTGTGTTTCCTTTACCAATGCCTGAAGCTCAGACCATAGCACCACACTGTGTTTCCTGTACCAATGCCTGAAGCTCAGACCATAGCACCACCTGTGTTTCCTTTACCAATGCCTGAAGCTCAGACCATAGCACCACACTGTGTTTCCTGTATCAATGCCTGAAGCTCAGACCATAGCACCACTCTGTGTTTCCTGTATCAATGCCTGAAGCTCAGACCATAGCACCACTCTGTGTTTCCTTTACCAATGCCTGAAGCTCAGGCCATAGCACCACTCAGAAAATCATATCCTGTGCAAAACATTCAGCGGTAAAGCCAAGAAAGAATTTCATTAAGAAACTTTTTTCAGTAATGAAGTATCTTTAATGGCTGTAACTGATGGTCTTTTTTGTACAGTCATCTCACTACCCCTGCCACATGACTGCCTCTGTCAAATTCCTGATTAATCATAGCCTTAGAGAAGGGATCATTCCTCATATACGGGAGAAAGCTATTGCCATACATCTCCACCAAAAGGGCCATCTTGAGAATTTAGGAAATTCAGTCCTACAACTCTTCTTATAACCTTTTGGCTAAGATTCTTGAAAAAGCTGCTCACAAACAAGAACTGCAACCATCTTGAATCGACTTGCAACTCTAAGCATGGGTTTTTCAAAGGCTTTTGACATTTAGTTATTTATTTTTATTAACCAGATTAGAGCAATGATCAAAAACTGACCAATTTTGTCTAGTGAATGGGATAGATTATATGCCAAGCTGTCTGGTGATGTAATAGAGCCTGTACCCCTTGAAAATCCTAAACTCACCATATTCTGGTATCATTAGGGCTATGGGGTCTTTTGTGATATAAACAACACATCTAGCTTTATAGTAGCAATCAGCGCCTGAAAATCATATTGTCTGAAGAATGGACGCTTAATTATTTGTGATTTATCTAATATGCTGAGCTTATATCTGTGTTCTACATGCTGTGAATAATTATTATATGTTTTATAGTTCATTCTCAGTGTTGCTTATCCATTTATCTCTTGTTTGTTCAGTTTTGTTTTTTTCAGTAAAGCATTTAATGAAAAAAAGAGAAAAAATTGACCAATTGCAGTCTCAGCCTTGGTTGTGATTTACAACAATAATTAATGTTAAACTAATAGTTAATGATAAAAGGTAACAGAGCATACAGAGATCACAATGTTATGAAAAGAAATGCTAAAAGTAAGCTGCAAGCATCATTATGAAATAGATGGTATTATAATACATGAGTATGATAGAACTGGTCAGACATAATAAAATAGGAGTGTGGGCTGTGCTGAACTTGGTGGCAGCCCTTCTTATATGCATATTTTCATAAGTGCTATCTTACAGGTTAGGATAAAGTAAGAACTGGCAGATGTTAAACAGATAGCAAAAAAATTTTTGTTACAGAGGTTTTCATTAAAGGTCTAAATGAAGATGGCTTGGTGCAACTCAGTTTCGGACTTTGTAGAGCTTGATTTGTTCAGCAACACTGTCCTGATTTAAGGCCTTTCTAGACATGGCTGTGAAACTTTCTCTGTTTTTCTGGTTCAGTGGTTAAGTGTATAATAGGAACAGTAGAGTAATATGTTTTAGGGAATGGGTTTGGGAAATCAAAGACCCTCAATGTTCCAAAGGGGTGAAATGTACAGGGAAAGCCCAGTAAAAAAGAAGGGCCTATTTGTATGCAAAATCCATGTGCCGAGACTGAAATCCTTTACTGGAGTGGACATTTCCTTTCTCCTCACTACCATGGCTCTTTCTAGGAGGAAAAATAAAATAAAAATGAATGAATGAATAAATAAATATAACTGAACTAATGCCAGTAACTGCAGCAGCAACAGAAGCAGTTACAATGACCACCCAGTTTTTTCCCTCATTAACTTCAGCTCTTAAAAATTAGTGCTTACAGAAGTAGAATAAATAATTGCCCCAGCATTTACAAGGACATAGGCAGTCTTCAAACTCTGGATCCTAACCAGTTTGAGTTTGTTAAAGGCAGATCCTGCCCCTTAATTCTGGTGGACCTTTTTGAACAGGCCACTAGGGCATTAGATTCAGATGAATAATTTACTTGTCATATCTGGACTTGGTCAAAGGCTTCAATACAATTCTTAACTCAGGCACCATTGATAAGATAATCTAATTAAATGTAAGCCCTAAGTTACCAGCTGGATAGTTAACCAATTCCCTGACAGAACCCAGTCTGTTAGTGTTGCAGGCATACTCTTACCTAAAAGAGTAGTTACCAGAGGTGTCCGTCAGGGATCAGTCTTGGGACCACTCATCTTTGTACCTACTTCTCTGATGTTAGACTAGACACCAAAAGCCTGTGGCTGATGAAGTTTGCTGATGATTGAAACTCAGAGCTGTCATAAATACTACAGATGGCATACATATTCTCTCCAATGATTGCTAGGAAATCCTTTTATATAGCCAGAATGGTCACCAGGGCCATATTTTCAGCATTCAAAGAAGTCCTTTTCCATATCTATTCCTCCCTTATTAGGCAAATTGGAATGAACTTGGAAAGGCATGACAACTTGAGAGGCTTCAGTGTTTCCTTCCCAAGGGCATCCCCTCCTCGAATTACCCTGACCAACTTAAACTGCTCTCACTCTTTTCTGTTTTTTGGCGACTGTTGAGAAGAGCTTTCTGCCTTGCCTATCAGCCTGGAAAGATCTGGTCCTATGTAATCTGCTACACATCAACAAAACTAATACCACCCTAAACAGCCACTCAGGAGACTTTAATGTCCTCCAGAACATAAATTGGACTTGTTGGAGGACTAGACATCTTTCACAGAAAATACCTATTTTGCAGAATAGACTCCCCTGAGTGGTAAAGCAAAATAGCTCCGTGACCCTTTTTAGCATAACCTGGTTAATTGGATGTGTAGTCATAAATATACTCAAACTCTAGCCCCTCTAGCTCTTTTCTAAAGTGGCCAAATCTGTGCCAGGGCATAGTATTAATTCATGTCTTGGTAAATAGGTAGGCTTGTTGGCTAGGCTAAAAATGGTCCACTGGAACAACAGCCTAGCATGAAACTATGAATCTATTATAATGAATGGCTTAACTGCTTGTGTGTAGCTCCATTTTCCATATGACCCAAGTCATAGCTTAAAGAACACCACTGCAGATCTGCCTATAAAGTTAGTAAACACTAAATAAGTAGTAAATAAAATAAATCTAGATCAAAGTAGAGCCTTAGTGAGAATGAATAGATATTTTTTTCTGATACCAGCATTTATACCACCATCAGGTATATTGATGGTGGTATAAATGCTGGTTTAGATCTGTCAGATGGAATGTTGTACCCTCTTAGCCCAGTCCATTTATTCACTGCAGCACTAATTTGTGGGTGGAGTTTACATTTGGCAATTTGACAGCCTCATTTATATCTCCTTGTAATGTTATTACAAACTGGAACACCTCTGTTTTTATATTTCAAACCTTACAGGTATATTTTGCTAGAGTAGCTGGTTGAAGATGTCTATATAAATGTGCAAATCTTACTAAAATCTTCTCTATGAAAAAAATATATGCTGGAGAGTAAGTGACCATTTCTAAAGGAAAGCAGAGAATACGCAAATAAATTACTTGTTTCATGTAGAAGTTGAGAAGTCAATATACATTAAAAGTTCAAGGTCCTAACCTTCAGGATCTACATATATTTCTCTAGAGGTTACCTTGTGAATTTTTAACTGTATAAAGGTTATTTTGTTTGGATAATTTGTTGTTTTGTGGAGGCTGTCGTGAGGTTACCAAATAAGTGCAGTTGATTTCTGAGTAGAAGTGATTTAAAGTGTCAGAGGCCCTTTTTCAGGCAAACATGACATTTTATCAGTTAGTTTACCTTTGTCTGTTGGTGACAGCAAGGGAAAGATTCAAGAGTATCAGTGGCCTGATTCCGGAGAAAAGAGTTTTAGAAAATAAAGATGAAGGGTATCTGCATTCAGAGATTTAGATTAGGAAAACCCAAGTGTAAGGTTCTGAAAGATGTGATTTGGCAGTCCTGTAAGATAGACTGTTTTTTACATGAAATTACTGGCTAAGTACATTGTGTAGTAGCTGATGGTCATGACATATTATTCTGAAAAAGTTACTCTGACATTTCATTTGGATACAAGACTATCCAGCTAGGTAATATGCCCCCATTGTGACTTAACATCTAAAGGAACCTGGAGCCACCATACACACGCACACACACACACACACACACACACACACACACACACACACACACACACACACACACATACACACACACACACACACACACACACACACACACACAAAATAAAGCATGCAGTGAGAAACCACAAATATGTGGCCACAGGGTAGACAGGCACACTCAACACAATGGGCAGCCCAGCTGGGAAGTAGACAAGAGAAGCCAGAGCTGTGAGGCAGCATTTCTAATCACTGCACTACCTTACCAACTTCAGAACTGCAACATCTATATGTAGATTATGGACATTCTCAGAAAAATGCAATTCCAACTTTTTGATTTCAGAGTTTGTGGTTCAGGGTTTTGTTATTCAGTCTTCCATAGTCTTTTTGGTAAAAATAATAATTATACATAATATGACATCTACTGTTGAAGAAGCTGTTTCTGAAAACTAATATGGATTGCTACATTTAATGCTACACTGTCTGTTTCCAAGGCAGCAATTACTTATAATTTACTTCTTTGCTATGCACCTGAACCTGTCTTCCACCCCACAAACTACCTTTGATTACAGCAAGCTCTGATACTTCCATGCCTATCTACTTATTATATGGCAGTAACTTCTTATTGTAACAATTGTTAATATCTGCTATGACTTCGTGGATAGAACAGATGCTAGTTATCTACTGAATGTACTATGTTCTTCATCTGTAACTATGTTTGTAATATTTTAATTGCTAGGATTCTTCATCTGTAACTATGTCTGTAATATTTTAATTTGTGGAGATTTTCTCCCCGGGCCTCCGCTGAAAATGGACCTGTGTCCAGTCGGACATTCCTGGTCAACAAATGTAAGTAAATAATAAATAAATAAATAATATAGAAGGTCACTGGGTTATTTGTAAATGCAGCATCAAGTCCAGTTGTACATGTGTATGAAGTACATGATTGAAGAGTACCTTTCTCCATGTCTGTTTTGATTTGTTCTTCTAAGTCCTCAGGTGATACGTAGTACTCATAGTCTTCCTCTCCAGGTCCTTTGGGCCGACATTTCCCACAGCAGCAGTTACAGCAGCAACAGAGACAGCAGCAAAAATAACAACCTGTCAACAAGCCACAGATTGCAAAAAGACCCTGGAATTGAATAAAGAAATTATTAAGAAACATGGCAGCAATGTCACATGAGAACAAACAACACAGTTTAATTAGGGTATTCTGACTGTAGTACAGTACAACTAGTATCAGTGAAATACTATCATTTCATGGTGGTGACTTCTTGTTGCTATTATTGCTAGCACTGAAACAAAGATTCCTGTGGCGTCAGCTGTAAACTGGTTTGAAGCTAGATTGTAGTATGGCACAATTCTGGGCATTTTGACCACTGGTTATACTATTCATTAAGCTGCACCCCAAGATTGTTAGTTTCTGTCCTGCCTATTTCTGCTGATTTTCTCATTCATCATATTAAAATGTGTTATTCATACCCACAGTACTATATGGTTACCAGTAACCGCTGCTTCTTTTTCTCAATTGCCAAATAAAATGTACTACTTCTTCGGCAATGAGGAGAAAATGACACAGTGGCTAGTGCTGCTGCCTCGCAGCCAGCACTTAATCTGTCCTTCAATTCAGCCCTCAAGTGAATCTGATATGTAGCACAGACAGTTAGGGCTGTAAGCTGTAGGTCCTGTAGTACAGGGTTTGATTCCCTCTACCCCAGACCTCTCAACTGTCAAGATTTTTGTCTCATATTTTTGATCCATTTTTCATAAAATTGTGGTTTTCTTGCAAATTAGTGGCAGATCATTAAATATTGAAGTTAGAAAATAATGACAGATATTTGAGTTTCAGGCTTCCTACCCTTCAGAAAATTCATCCTAATGCAAAACCTGCTAGTCTATCAACTTTTTAAGTTTGTAACAGTAATATTTAAAATGTTTCCCTATTATTGGGCCTTTGCCCCACTTTTATTTATGATTTTGTCCAGATTTCTTGCTTTAAGAGGTTGAGAGGTATGCTCTACCCTCATTTGCCTACTGTGTGCCCTTGTGCAAGTCACTTAACCACACAGTACTTAGGGACAATAGGGAATCTGGGCTAGGCTTCTCAGTGGTCTCCTGGACTGCAAGCCCAGTAACAGCCTATGAACTCAGTGGTAACTTATGTGCAGACTCTTCACATCATCCCTGTGTCAGGATGGGTTTTTCAATGAGTGCTCCAGTTTCTTCCAACATCTGAAAAGACATGTAGTAGGTGTTTGAATGGAGAGATGATAAAATAAGCAAGCAAAGGAGAGTTGCATTGCTGGAATTGAATTCATCCTCAAGTCTTGGTGAGTATCTTCACAAGTTGGACCCTGTTTTCACAAAATCTCACCAATACGACAATGATATACACTGCGTTTTATATAACATATATCATGGGCAGAAGTAAGTTAAAAAAAATTAAAAAATTATACAGTTTTTGATTCATGCTTTGAAATTTTTTTTGTATACTTTATTTTAAAATTTTATTCTCCTGTGTCCATCTGAATTTTGTGTAACTATTTTGTGTATCTATTTAAATTTTGTGTAGCTGTTTTTGTGGAGCTTTTTTCCTCAGGTCTCGATTGAAAAAGGGTCTCCACCTAGTCGGACTAACCCGATTAACAAATGTCAAATAAATAAATAAACAGCTGAGTGAACAAGACTCAGGATAAAAAGTGCCCAATCCTGGTAGGTGCACTGGTGCCAGGACTGGAAAAAAATGACAGTGTTATATCCTCAAGACATGGAAATATTCTTATAATGTGTTTAGGCCAGGCTTGGGGGGGAGGGTACTAGCCCTCCATTGTAGAAGGAAGTAGTAACCCACAAAAATCACAAAAACTGATTGGCAAAAAAAGAGCCATAAAGATGACATGGTGGACTATTGAGGTTAAGAAAGAAATTATGTATTGTCACTATTATACAAGAATCCCAGAATTTCTGGACAGAAGATATACAAAAAGATTAAGAGAGAAATTAAAGGAAAAAATATTTGCACAAGAAAAACTGTCAAAAGCTTCAAATGCAAATTATTGTTCATTAATACAATGGATTTATGAAAAATACATTACATATACTAATAAACCTTGGGCCATTTGGAAAAAGAAACAACTGAGAAAGTGCAAAAATATAAAGAAGAAAATGTAGAAACTTTTGAAAGGTATAAAAGAGAAATATGGACATGGGAAAGAAAGAGAGATCTGATATGGTACAGTACTTATGCAAAGGAGAAAGCCAAATTAATTAATACAAAAAAGTAGCACCGAAGATATTTGAAGAGAAATGGAGGCAAAGACACATAGCTATGGCAAATTTCACAATACAAACAATAAGATCACAAAGCAGGAATGTAGAACAGAAGATTAATAAAGTAGAAATTAAAAAAATAGAAGGAGAATTTATAGAATACCTGCAAAGTAAAAGATTTAGTGTAGAAAGTCTAACACAGGATGTCCTTCAAGGATGCATCTGCAGTCATAACATATGGGGTTGTCCTGCCTCAGGCAGCCCTTCGGTCGGCCGGATTCCAAAGTCTGGGTCTGGCCTCGGCTGATGTCGCACTTTCCCCGACGTCAGAGCTTCTGGGGTATAAAGGCATCAGCCGACGCCATTTTCCTCAGTCTTTCTTGCCGCGCGGTGCCCGAAGCAGAAGCTGTTCGCAAGTGCCGGTCGGTCAGATCCAGAGATTTCAGCTACCGAAGACTTCTAAAAAAACTAAGTACCCCATTGGGGACTCTTTCTTGCCTCAGCCGATGTCAGACAAAGTAAATAATTGTTTAACTTGTGGGAAACAAATACCTCATAAGGATTTCCGATTGCTATGATGGCATAGTGGTTAACTACTGTGACTGTACTGTGCAGGGTCCTGGGTTCAAACCTTGCAGAGGCTGTTTATTTTACCTTGTTTAGGCCCAGACCACGACGTATCAGCTTGTTTAGCCTGTGCCTCCTTCAACCGACGGACGCTTAGACGTCGGTCGGAGTTTGCAGAAGAGTTTTTTGGATCCGCTTTTGCATATAAAATGCCGTCGGAGACTCTGACTACACATTTAGCCAAAAAACGCAAGGAAAAGGACCGACACTCGTGGCCCACGGTTTCGGCTGAAACCACGGTTAGGCCTACCGCGAGTGTCTCGGTTTCGGCTGAAACCGAGTCCTCGGTTCTTACTTCTGCCGAAATCATACCTCCGACAACCAAGGCCAGAGAGGCCCCGGCTGCGTCGGCTACAGAAATCCCTACCGAAGAAGCAAGCGCACAAGAATTGTCCGACACCATTCCATTGGACATTTCTACTCCTGCACGTGGGGCAGCTAGGCCCCCTGCTTCTATGTCTATTAAGGCCTTCTCCAGAGCTAAAGCAGCTAAAATTTCAAAAGCCTTACCTGCAAAAGCTACTTCTCAGAGACCTCCCTCAAGTTCTCAGATTCTCAGCCTTGCTGAGGACCTTATATCCATGATTAGGGGTTCCTAACCTCACCCAGACAGGGCCTCCCACCCTCCTCCTGACAAAAGGCCTAGGACTGAACCCCCTGAACCTCTCTCCTCAGATTACTCCTCGGATGGATCTGATTTATCAGACCATCAGGAAGGGCCATATCCTCCTTATGAGGATTCAGATGCAGAAGACTCTATTCCTTCTGCCTCCCCTCCTGAAGAATTTTCCTTTGGGGAAACTTTGCATTCAATGAGGGAACACTTTCAATGGCAGGGTCAGGATTTCTCTGATTCTAGAAAAAGATTAAGAACCTTTTTACACTTACCACAGCATAGGCCTTTAGCCATACCACCTGTGCTAACTGTAGTTGATGATGCATATAATGATGTCAGTTCTGCCCCTGACTCTCTTCCCCCGGCCCCTGCCAAACCTGACAGATATTACAGGGTCCCGGATTCTCACTTCCATTTGTATAAAGCCCATGCTGCAGACCCAGAAACTATATCTCAGGGCCCAAAAGGTGTTGCAGCTGCCACTGCCAAAAACCCCCTACCCTCTGAAAGAGAGTCAAGAGCATTAGAGAGATGGGGGAAAAAAGGTTTATACATCTGCTACTCTTTCTGCCAGGGCATTGAACTGTCAATTCCACATGATACAGTACCAGGAATATTTGTTAGATCAGCTAAATAAAAAGCTTTCTTCTACTGAACCTTTAGACCGAAAGTCCCTTCAGGATTTGGTACACAACTCTCAGCAGGTCAGTAATCATTTCTTAAAATGTGGCTATGATGCACTGGAGGCTTCATTTAGATCAGCTATGACTGGGGCAGTAATTCGAAGACATGCCTGGCTAAAAGAGCAACCCTTTCCAGACCATGTCAAGGCTAAACTCGTAGATGCTCCAATGGAGAAACAAAGTTTATTTGGCTCCCCTGCACAGGAGATTCTAAAGAAAGTGGAAGAAAAAGCAAAATCTGTGCAAACAGTAAAGGATTTTCTGCAGGTTCAACCTCCGAGGTTCAGTAGAAACTGGCCTTCAAAGAATTGGTCCTTTCCAGACACCTCCAGAGCACAGAGGGGCAGGAATAGATGCCCAAGAGGCAGAGGTCAATCAAAGGGTGCCTACAGGGGTCGTCAGTGGCAGCCTGCCAACCAGAGGAGTAGTGCCACAGCTACAACTACAACCACTTCCACAGGACAGACACAATGACTTGACTCTGATTCCGCCTACCAGGGAACAACTGGAAGCACCCTTGGGCGGAAAGCTGTCTTTATTCTCGAAAAACTGGTATTGCATTACAAAAGGCAAATGGACATTGCAAACCATAGACAAAGGATACAGGTTTCACTTCCACACTTTTCCAAGAAGGAGCGGAATGCCAAACCTTCCACCAAACCACAAACCAGAGGCTTTAAGACAAATCCACAATTTACTTCAGATGAAAGCTATAGAAAGGGTACCATCTATGGAACAAGGCCAAGGATTTTATTCCAGACTATTCCTTGTACCAAGAAAAGAAAACCAATGGAGGCCTATTCTCGACTTGTCCGCACTAAACACATATCTCATTGTGCCAAAATTCAAGATGCTGACCCTACAGCAACTTCTTCCCATGTTGGGCAAGAAGTCTTGGCTGGTGACTCTAGATCTCAAGGAGGCATACCTGCACGTCCCTATACGACCAGATTGCAGAAGACACCTCATATTTCTTGCAGGATCAGAGCATTATCAATTCTCAGCATTGCCCTTTGGCTTATCTACTGCACCCAGAGTATTCACGAAATGCCTGGCATCAGTAATTGCACATTGCAGGCTTCAGGGAATTCAAATCTATCCATACCTGGACGACTGCCTAATACAAGCGGACAACAAGACAAAACTAATAAAGGATTTGGCCTATGTCATGCACCTGTTACAGGCCTTGGGATACACAGTCAACATCCAGAAGTCAAGACTAGTGCCATCCCAAAGGATAACATTTCTGGGTGTGGATCTGGACACAATGACTCAGATGGCTTTTCTCACAGAAGAAAAACAAAAGCAACTTCCAGTCTACTTCATGGCTTTGACAAGACAAACTCAGCTCACTGCAAGGAAAGTCCTGCAGGCCCTGGGTTACATGGCATCCTGCATAATCTTGATCCCGCATGCCAGGCTACATATGAAAAAATTACGATGGTACCTAAGGAATGTATGGTCTCAACACAGGCACAGTCTAGAAACCATGATACCAATCATTCCATGCCTGAAAAAGGAATTCCTGTGGTGGGCTCAGGCCTGCCAGACCAACAGAGGGTTGCCTTTCAACAAACCACAACCAAGGCAGACCATCACCACGGATGCCTCAGACCTAGGATGGGGAGCACACATGGAGGACAAGTGTATCCAAGGCCTATGGTCTCAGGACCAGCTGAAATTGTACATAAACCTAAAGGAGATGCTGGCAGTGAAACATGCAATTGAGACATTCAAATCATTCCTCCAGCAAGGACATCTGCTGATAAGGACAGACAACACCACAGTCATGTGGTACATAAACAAACAGGGAGGCACGCATTCCTACCCTCTATGCCGGATGGCAATGGATCTGTGGAACCTAGGCCTGAATCTCAACATCCAGCTGCAGGCCAAATTCGTACCAGGAAAAAAGAATTCACTAGCTGACAGCCTAAGCAGAACTACCACGGATGCTCACGAATGGATGCTGCATCCAGACATCTTCAAAATCATAACAAGCAAATGGGGAATGCCAGAGATAGACCTGTTCACCTCCCCACTCAACCACCAACTGAAGAAGTTCTGCTCAAGAGTATACCACCCACAAGCCTGGAGGGTGGACTCTCTCTCTTTCAGCTGGAATGCCCTAACAGTGTATGCTTTTCCACCTCTCCCATTGATGTACAAAGTTCTACTGAAGATCAGGGAGGAACAGCCAAAGGTGATACTAATAGCTCCAGACTGGCCAAGGCAGCACTGGTACCCGCTACTGAGAAGCATGTCTCGGGCGAACTCATGGCCTCTACCCCTATGGCCTCTTCTTCTAACGCAGAACAACTTCAAGACCCTGCATTCAAACTTGAAAACACTGCAGCTAACTGCCTGGAAAATTGCTTAAAACAAAACAAAGCTGTTTTATCTCAGAGGGTCAAGGACATTATCCTGGAGGCTCGCAGACCCTCCACAAGGAAGACATACTCAGCTAAATGGAAGAGATTCCTCATTTGGAGCGCATCAAAGGGTATAAATATCACACTGGCAAACCTAGCACACATCCTAGAATATTTAGCAGAACTGTTCCGCAATGGCCTGTCCTATTCTTCCATTAAGATTCATGCTTCAGCAATTTCAGCAGAGTACAACATGGATCCACCCATCTTCTCTCACCCTCTCCTCAGACAATTTTTAAGAGGGATCAAAAATGTAAAACCTCCAAGGAGACCCCCTCTACCTACATGGGATCTCAATTTTGTGCTGGAAAAATTGACATTACCCCCTTTTGAACCAGCAGCATCAGCAGACTTACAGTTCTTATCTTGGAAAACTGCTTTCCTTCTGGCAATCACTTCAGCAAGAAGAGTATCTGAGTTACAGGCATTAATGGCAGTGCAGCCTTTCCTTATTTTTTACCAGGATAGAGTGTCTCTGAGAACCAATCCTACTTTCATGCCAAAGGTGGTATCCAGGGTATCCTTGAACCAAGCTATCCATTTGCCTACGTTCTTCCCTAACCCACAGAACAGGGGGGAAAAACTATTGCACACCTTGGATGTACACAGACAACTACGCTACTATCTGCACAGAACTAAAACCAGCAGAAAAACTGACCAACTTTTTGTAGCATATGCAACTGGAGTGCAAGGAAAAGCAATTTCCAAACAGACAGTTTCAAAATGGATAGGAAATTGCATTCGTTTTTGCTACTCTTTTCATGGAAAGACAGCTCCTGAAAATATCAGGCCTCACTCCACAAGAGCCACAGCCACCACTACAGCTTTCCTACGAGGGGTGGCTACCAAGGACATTTTAGAAGCTGCTACTTGGAGCTCCGTGCATACATTTGCCAAGCATTACAATCTACCTTTATACTCCAGATCCCGAGCAGGTTTTGCAACTGCAGTTTTACAGGGGATCTTAAATACACCATCCTTATCTTAGTACCTCCTCCCCCAGTTTGGCTATGGTATTCTACCCATATGTTATGACTGCAGATGCATCCTTGAAGGACATAGTACAGTTTTGTACCTACCATAAATGTAGATGTCCGATAGGTATGCATCTGCAGTCAGGATTACCCACCCTCCTTCCCCTCTGTGGTACTCCTAGGGTGCTTACCCCTTCTTCAGCTAGCTGGGGGAATCTGTTATGGTGTATTTGTTTGTTTGTATATATGTATATATATATATATATAGATTGTTTGCTACTGTTTGGAATTTTCAACATTTATCCAAATTTAGCCTTCCTAGAGGGCACCTGGCATCTGGGGCAAGAAACACTGAGGAAAATGGCGTCGGCTGATGCCTTTATACCCCAGAAGCTCTGACGTCGGGGAAAGTGCGACATCAGCTGAGGCCAGACCCAGACTTTGGAATCCGGCCGACCGAAGGGCTGCCTGAGGCAGGACAACCCCATATGTTATGACTGCAGGTGCATACCTATCGGACATCTACATTTATGGTAGGTACAAAACTGTACTTTATATCACAGCATGATGGAACAATGAGTCCCCCTAATAAGGAAAAACAGGAGGAGCAAGAGACATCTGAAAATGAAATATAGGCATGGGAAAGAAAAAGAGATTTAATAGGGTGCAATATTTATGCAAGGAGAAAGCAAAACTAATCAGTACAAAAAGAACAGCACCAAAGTTATTTAACGAGAAATACAGGCAAAAGCATCCAGCTATGGAAAATTTTACAATACAAAAAATATGAAAGTAATAGGGGAAGTAGAAAGGAGAGTTAGTAATGGAAATTGAAAATGAGGTTATGGATTACCTGTGAAGTGAAGGATTTAATGTGGAAAGTCTAACTCTGATAACATGAAGCATTCAAGAGAATGTGAAAGTGCTTACTGGATGTTTTATTGTTTTTGTTCTTTAGTTCAGTGTGTTTAATAAAAAGTCAAGCTTCTTATTGTCGTGTTGTGCCTCAAGAAAAGGTTATTTGGATTTTGAAACTACATTTTGCTCGAGGCATCTTACCGTTTGTGGTTGATTCATTTTGCTTAACTCCATTTTTATCATTGTAGCAAGGGACATGACGGAAGTGACCAGTGAAAAGGACATGGTGAATTCAGCTTTTTCTTTTATTGACACTGTGACTGATACCAATGAAACTTTGTTTAAGAAACTGTTATTAGCTGACAGTAATCCTTTACTGAAATTATCAAGGATTGATTTAACAAGTAATGAGAGGGGAACCAGCGATATTGACAGAAATATTAATGCTGTACAACTAATGAGGAAAATAGAACAAACTCTAGAGAAACTGAAATATACACAATGGCAATGTAGGCATATGGAAGCCTGCATTAATTTTAAAGTAGTTCCACGTGGTTTACGTATACTTAAGATGCCGAATTTTGGCAACACTTACCCTGAACTACTTAGTAAATGGCAACAACTCAACCTTGAGACCAGCTGTGGCTATATGAAATTACTAGTAGGGCAGTACATGTCAACAGAAAAAGACTTAATGTTTGAACTTACTAGATTACATGAAAAGTTGGCTGGTTTTATGACACCGGGAGAGATGAGTGATTTTTTGGCAAGCACTAGCACTAATGTCTCATTACTTGAAAATAAATTGATGCAGGGAAAGAAAAAGAAACTTGAAAGGGACTTCCTCGATTTCCAGAGGGGAAATGTGTTTGCTTGGCCTCGCGAACCAATGAGAGGGAGAGGCAATAATCAGCAACAGACAGCCCACCAATCCGTAGATTCATATGTTCATAGGTTGGTACTAGGCTGTCAGCCCTAGGGCCTATACAAGCCTAGCCATAACTATTCCCTGGCAATTTTTCCCACACTATTTACTTCCCTGGACCCTTTTCTTCAAGGGTGACTGACATGATCCCTGGGGTGAATTTCCTTTCTCCTATCCAATCGTCAAGGTTCTTTTTGAAGAGGGCCAAAGAGGCACTCTGCTTGACATGAATGGGCAATCTATTCCAGAGTCTGGGGAGTCTCTGGGTCAGGAACCTATCCCTCCAGCATGTTTTGTTTATTGTGATGACAAGGTTTAGATCCCTGGAGCATGTGGCTCTGAGGGATTGGGATTTCTTTAAGTGTAGCATGTCCAACAGCTCTGGGTTTGACATGGCCTTGTATGTTAAGCAGAGATTGCCTCTGAGTAGACGATATGCGACAGAGTATAGCTGGAGTTTTTTAAGGTGGTCAGCATAGGGCATCTACTTTAGGCCTGTGATTCTTTTAGTGAGGTATTTCTGCAGCCTTTCCAGTTGTTGCAGATGTCTTGAGCGGTACATACCAAACGGGGTGTTGTATTCTATAATGGGTCTAATGAGCGATGAGTACAGTGGGACAATGACCTCCTTTTTTCTGGATGAAAAGCCCTTAGTGATGAGGTGTGCCACATAGAAGGATTTCCTGACTGTTGTGGCGATGTGGTTATCAAAGGCAAGACCACTGTCCACCTGTGTCCCTAAGTCTCTTATCACACTTTCGGTGTTTAGTGTACTGCCACTTATATGGTAATTCATGGATACATGTTTTTCCCCAAAGGGGATAACTATACATTTCTTGGCATTGAGCTTGAGCCCATGGCTTTGGCACCAAGCATCTGTTTCTGTAAGGCCCTTTTGTAGAGTATCCACATAATTCGGGGATTCAATAATGGCTCCCAGTTTGCAGTCATCTGCGAACTTTGTTAGCCAGAGTCCCTTAGTGTTGATCTGTTCTTCAGAGAAGTAGATGCCAAGCAAGAGCGGTCCCAGGACTGAACCCTGAGGTACTCCACTTGTCACTTGTCTGGAGCTGGATTTGGAGTCGGCTACTTTTCCAGTATGGGCTCTATCAGTAAGTCAGTTAGCAACCCATTGGGTGATGTAGGGATTAATGCCCAGCTTAGTAAGTTTATCTATGATTCCAGGGTGGGAGATGGTGTCAAAGGCCTTGGCAAGGTCTAGATAGGCTGTGTGGACCACCTTACCCTTGTCCATGGCTCTGGAGACTGATTCGAAGAAGTCAATCAGGTTCAGGAGACAAGATCGGCCCTTCACGAACCCAAAGTGGGTGGGGTCCAGTGTTTGAAGGTTGCCAATGTCTTTGTTTATAAGTTCCATGATAATACACTCCATGGTCTTGCAGTAAGGCTTGTCAGACTGATGGGACAGTAGTTTCCAGGATCCAAGGTGGATCCCCTCCCTTGTGGAGTGGGATAACTGTAGCTCTGCGCCACTCAGTGGGCATGAAACCTGGGGTGAGGCTATGATTAAACATGACACTTGGGTGAGGTGCCAGTTCATATTGTAGTTCATGTAGTACACAGCCCGGGATGTTATCTGGTCCCATGGATGTTGTATTCTTAGCTTTGGAGAGTGCATTTTTTCACCTGTGTGGCTGTTATTACCGGAATTTGGCAATCTTCCAGTACTGAGATGGGCCATTTAGGGGGTGAGAGGGGGGTGAAGTTGGCACTAAATTGATCTGCCAAGATATTGGCAATATCCTTGGGATCAGTATATTTAATGCCATTCTGTTTTAGCTCAGAGCAGATCTGAGCATTGCCATTTAGATTCTTGACATAGTTATAGAATGCCTTGTGGTTGTCTTTGGAATCTTTGGCAATTTTATTTTTGTAGCTAGCTTTGGAGGATTTTATGAGGGATCTCAGCTTCTTACCGAGGCTGGTAAGGGAGTTTTTTGCATCCTGGGATTTTCCTGTTTTCTGCAACAGTTTCTTCCTTTTGTTGTAAAGTTTGTTTATTGCAGGGGACCACCAGATTGGCTTCCTTTTTTTGGATGAGAGCATCTTAGTTCTATTTGGGATGGCACAATTCATGCATGAGTGGATGTGCTCGTACAGTGCCTTAGTGTAGGATTCAGCAGTTGAACTTTCAGTTCCTGTCTGCATGGGTGTCATGAAGTTTGTCACTTCTGACTTGAGTAGCATGAAGTTGGCGTTGGAGAAGTTTTTTATGGAGGTTTCTTTACTGGGGGGTGGGGGTGGGATGTAGATGTTAAGGGTGATTAGCTTATGGTCAGACCTGACTAACGAGGGGGTGACCATAGGTGTGGAGCATCAATTTCCCATGTTGGTAATGACCAGGTCTAGGATATTGGAGCCCCTGGTGGGACTATGGATTAGTTGATCCAGGGCATTGGAATTTATGAATTCCAAGAACCGTTGGGCAAATGTGTTGGTACATGAGTAGTTTTCCCAGTTAATGGCAGGGTAGTTAAAATCACCCTGTATTAGGGTGTTTGGTTCTATCTTAATATTTTCCAGTATGTTTAGAAAGGTGTAGTGAGAGTCTTGGGGTATGATGGGGGATCTGTAGCAAGCTACAATTTGGATTGCAGTCTTACCTAGTGTTAGTGGCACCTGGAGAATTTCAGACGCATTGTGTTGCGCAACTAGCCTGGTGGTGTGAATATCCTTGGTGAATATTGACACCTTTAATGTTTTGGTCCTGGTTTGGTGGCCGAAAAGTGTGGTAAGAGTTGTAGCCTGGTATTGCAGGGGTGCTCTCTGGAGCCTTGAACCAGGTCGCAGTTACTGCACAGATATCGATGTTCTCCATTTTTAGGATTGCCTCGAGAGAGTGCATTTCGATGGAAGAAGAGACACATCAATTCCGATAGCTCAACCAATTAGAGAGCCTGATATGTCGAACAAGAAGGGAGTAGAGCCGACCATCAGGAAGGAAGTGATGACGAACAATAATACCACATGTAACAATGATGCAATGGATATCAATAGAGAACCGCCAGCTTTAGCGGGAACGAGTAATGTAAGAATTCTGAATCAAGATGTACGCAGGAAAGAAACAAATGTTGTTAGTGCATCTCCTACTACTTCTACAGAGGTTTTTTTTTCTTCTTTCCTCTTACCCATATGGTTGAACACGAAAACGCCGTGGTCACCATTACAGGGATCCAAGAAATGTTAATTTCCCGAAGAGAGACTGGAGTTTCAGAAAAAAGTGCTGAAACCTGTAAGTCAGACTTAGTTATTAACATTTCTAGTTATCATTTAACATCATCAGAAAGAAGCCTTCTAAATAGAGGCTTATATTTTATTCCAGCGAAAGATGTTGACTTTACTGATATGCTAATTGATTTAAAAATGTTTACTAGAAATATAAATCTTAAAATGTTATATCGAGACAACATATGTGAGAATGTTAACAGAATTTTCAAGAAGCCATCAACTTTTATTCCTCAGATGCACCCTTTAGTAGAGTCATTTGAGAAAGCATGTGAGAGAGACCTATTGAAGTTATATGATAATAAAGAAGCTAAAGTCAAACATGATTTTTTATAGTCTGAATAGCGTTGAACAACAAGCCTTGAAGAATTTACAGGAAAACAAGGGGATTGTCATTAGAAATGCCAACAAAGGGGGTGCAGTAGTAGTATTAGATACTGAGATGTATAAATCCAAGATTCAAATTCTTTTGAATGATTGTGAGACATACATGAATATTGATGGTGTGAAGTTTAACAAAGTTATTAATGGAGTACATGATGAACGGAGTACATGATGAACTGTATGACTTGTTATGTGCAGTGATAGATTCAGATCTTTATAAATATTTTTTAATAGAGAAACCAGCTATACCGACTTTTAGGGGATTACCTAAAGTCCATAAGAACATTAAAAGTCCACCCTTGAGACCTATAGTTTCGAGCAAGGGATGGTTAACAGAAACAATATCTGTATATTTGGAGAAACAACTAAGAAGCATAGTGGAACAAACTCCTACAGTAGTAAGGGACACACAGCAATTTCTGGAAAGCCTTACAGACTATATGCCTACTGATATAGAGACAGAATACATGGTGACTTTGGATGTAACATCATTATTTACATCTATTCCTAATGATACAGGGGTGGACTATATGAGGCTGTTCTTAATTGAGAAATATATGCCAAGAGAACAAATAATAAGATGTGTTTTACTAATGGATTTGGTTTTAAAAAAAATAATGTGTTTGCATATGAAAACCAATATTTTATCCAAGAGAAAGGAGTGGCAATGGGCACTCCTTGTGCAAATTCATATGCAAACATAGTTATGGCATATTGGAAATACACCTATATTATATGCAGTCCATATTATGAGACAAATATATTATTATATAAAAGGCTTATTGATGATGTTTATTTAATATGGAAAGGTGATGAGCAGAAACTAAAAGAGTTGATTCAGTATATAAATGGCACCACAAGTTTCCTGTCTTTCATGGGAAAATGGTCACTACACAAAATTGAAATTTTGGATGTCATACTACTGAAAGAAGGCAACACTGTACAAAGACAGTTATTCAGAAAAGAATGTAGAAGAAATTATTTGCTACATCGCACTAGTATGCACCCCCCACATATCTGTAAAGCGTCAAGCACTTAGGGTCTCTAGACTCACCACAGATGAGACTAGGTTTCAGGGAACCATAGAGACCTTATCTAATGAATTCAAAGAGAGAGGGTATACGTCAGAAGAAAGAAGGAGTTTGCATCAGCAAGAGGTTGTAGGAGAGTAAGTGGAAAACCCTACATTATACAGAGGTAGACAGATAGATAATCAAAATGAAAGAAGAGCCTTGTTCAGGCCACAACAGCCAGTAATACCGTATACAAATAATAATAAGAAGATCAGAGAGATCTTCCACTGAAATTGGAATATTCTCACAATAGATGATGATATACGGCGACTTGTGGGTGAAAAACCTAGATTTACTTATAAAAATACAAAATCACTCAAACGACTATTATATTATGAGAGAAATAATAAATTGGTGTTAACATCTGATAGAAAAGGGACCTATGCTTGTAGGACATGTAACCAGTGCAGTTACATGTCTAATAGCAATAGTCTTGTCCACCCTGACAGTGGAAGATCGTATAATTTTTCAATTTATGCAGACTGCAAGTCACGGGATTTAATATACATTAGCAGTCTGCACAAAATGTAGTCATTTTTATGTAGGAAAGACAAATAGGACCCTTCAAGAAAGAGTTAGAGAACATGTCTATGCTATAAACAGGGAAGATGACAACAATGCCGTAGCTAGACATGTTATAAATGAAGGGAGTACACATGGTTTTAAATTTACTGTGATTGAGTTTATATATAAGAACATTAGGCTAGGTGATCATAGAAACTACACTGAACAAAGAGAAACAAGGTGGATCATGAGGCTACAAGAAGGTAGACTATCTGGTTTGAATGACAGGGCGTCTTGATAGCAAGGGGCAACAAGCATTAACATTGTTTATAAGCTATTAGTCTAGCGTTTTTCAGGATGGCTCATGAATCTATTAATAAACAACATATATATTTGATATATTTTATATTTTTATAGTTTACATTTATACATAAGCAAGTTTTTTTTTAATAGTGGAACATATAGTTTGAGATGTGTACATATGTTTTTAAGCTGCATGAGGTTGAAGCATCTATTATAAATTAAATATTTGTTTTTAATATAAAGAATCACAGAGGTTTTGAACATGAATTTCAGCCAGCAATTTTTTAGTTAATTTTTTAATCAATTAAGCACTAATGTCATCAAGTAAGGAACAATAATGATTGGTTGATGAAGTAACAGCAAAGGTATTTAAATGTAGAAATGGCTTAGCTTTTTTAACAGTCTGATGAAGCATTCAGGAGAATGTGAAAGCGCTTACTGGATGTTTTATTGTTTTTGTTCTTTAGTTCAGTGTGTTTAATAAAAGGTCAAGTTTCTTATTGTCGTATTGTGCCTCAAGAAAAGGTTATTTGGATTTTGAAACTACATTTTGCTCGATGCACTTTACCCTTTGTGGTTGATTCGTTTTGCCTAACTCTGATAACACCACAGCAGAATAGAATATTAAATCCTCAAATTAAGGAAAAACTAGTGGGACAGGAAACATCTGATAGGTTGCCATATGAAGATACTTCAGTAGGAAACTAGTATAAAAGACCAGACAGAGAGAGAGAATAGCCAGAATAAAAGACAAAAAAAATAATATTAGTAATAAATATCAAATACAGACTCTTAGAAGAGTGATAATACTAGTCTAATATATGAAAATGGTTGCAGATGTTCAAGGGCATTCTTCATTACATGCATGCATGTTATTCAGCTGTATATGTGATTTTTTCTTGAATGTTCTATCTCAAACCCTACTTGAGCATTATATAAGTATATTTAAGTAGAAGGGGTTGGGTTGAAGTCTCCTACATGGGCGGGTGGTAAAGAGAAGTTTGTCCCTTTACAAAAAAAAAATCATGAAATTTCTATTGTTGTTATGAAGATAGGTGAAGGCTGCCAGCCTAGCCAGATAGAATTTTGTAGATAATTCTGTCATTTGTAAATATTAATATAAGCCACCGGCTTGTTCTATTAAATGGGAAAAATGGTGTTAAATGTGGAACTGCAAAAATGTAACAACAGTGCAGTCTGCTGTAACAAAGCTGATAAGTCAATTCTTTGATGTCAAAACTAGGAGCCAAGATGTCTAGATAAAGGCATTCTGCTTATTGTTTTGAAGCCAGAGTTAATGGCTAGAATTTGCATGTATAATTTTTTTTATTGCTCTGGTTCATGACCAGCTGCAAGATCAAAATGGCTATTAACCTCTGAGAGTCTGTTAGCCTGGGGACCAGAAAGAAATTATGTAATCTGAAATGAATCAGTGGTACTGTATTATCAAATTAAGGACAGAAAAAATTAGAGCATTTGTCTTGAGAACATCTAACTCATCACTCTGCCTGTGTCTATATGTAGGTAGGATTGTAGAACCGTGTTTTCTATTAGATATAGCTAGGAAAAAGGAAGATTAGACTAGTTTGTTTTTCTGTGATGTCAGAACTTTTCTACTGTATTATTTTAAGTATTTCTCTATGATCTTTGAACTCTTGAATAGCACTGTGTAGTAAAAAGTATTGTCTTGTGTTTTTATTTTTTTTTTATTAAATATTTTTAAACCTTTCAACTGTGGCTGTTTTGTGTAGAGATAATTTAAGCTCAAAGAGTACATTGCATGTATATAGTGATAATGCACCAAGTCACTCCAAATAAGTCTTGACTTTCTGCTTGCACGTACCATTTGGATAATAATATTGTACAGTATAATTGGACACCCTTTCATAAGGGCCTTTGAGTAGCTGATAAATATTAGTGGGTGGTGGCAGTGATTTCTACCATATAGTCTGGGTAAAAAAGGGGCATAGCTGGAGAACCTGTGCCAGCCTTCCCCAGGAGTGTCTGTGTGGTTGTATAAACTCTTATCTCAAAGTGTGTGTGTGTCAGCTACTTGGTCAGTTAAACGAAGCACTGGTTGGACAGGGAGGATGATGGAGGTTTTAGCTTGCCCACTAGGCTGAGATCTGGACCCTATAGTTGTGCAAGTGTGGAGTCTTATTGGGGACTTGAAGAGAAAGGAAGAAACCAGCCTCAGACTGACTGTGATCTCTGTGTGCTCTTAGGAAAATTGCACTTTACTGTGTGTGTATGTATTATCCTTTCCCTATATGGACACCCCTCACTGGTGTTAGTGGTGAGGACTGAGGCTCCTTGATTGCTGGGCCAGTGCATGGGCATCACATATTAATTGTTTGGCAGTGGTGGGATATCCACACTACATATTAATTGGTTGGCACATACTAATTGGCTTGTAGTGGTATGGGTAGAGTGAATTCCTGTAGCTTGTATTGAGTGATCAGCGAAGGTGTTTGTGTACTCTAAATCAACCACACAGTGAATACTCAGAGTTCAGATCACAATTGTTTTATTTCTTTTGTTAGCTAAGTTAGGCAGGGAGAGCAGCCAGCATGTCAGCAGAGGAGTATGGGAAGCTGAGAAGGAGCCAGCTGGCTGAGATGTGCCAGGGTAGGGGACTGATGCATGGAAACTGACTAAGGCAGACATGATTGCAGCTTTGGTTACAGCTGCATCAGAAAACAGCAACCAGAAGGACAATCAGGCTGGCAGTGGAGATGTACCACCCTCAGAGAATGGACAGTTCAACCTTTCTGCAGATAGCTTAAAAATCCATCTGGGCTAAAGAGACTTGAGTTGGAGGGCAGGTGTTTGGAAACAGAAGCAGCTGAGAGACTGAGACATCTGCAGGCTGAGGAGAATGAGAAACTGCTACACCTGGAAGCTGAGGAAAGGGAGAGGCAGAGCCAGCATGAGAAGTAGATGCTGACTCTTCACCAGAGTCATGGAGGTAATGAGGAAGGGAGTAACTGGACCCCAGAAGCACAAAAGGTCAGTAAATTTCTTCCACAGTTTAAAGAGGAGGATAATTGTGATAGTTTCATTCATATGTTTGAGAGGGTATGTAAACAGTATGGTGTTGACCAAAGGCTCTAGGTACGGTTCCTGACCTCCTTACTCCATGGTAAAGCTGTAACTGTATTGTCTAAACTTGCTTATTGTAAATATTTTGAGTATACTGCTCTTAAAAATCACTTGTTAGAATGTTTTAAGCTAACACCTGAAACGTATAGGAAAAAGTTTCATGAGCATAGATGCAAGGCAGATGAAGGTGTGTATGAATATGTTGCTGAACTGAGCACTTATTTTCATAGGGGGTGAGTGGATGTCAGGTCACCACTTTTGAAGGGCTGGCAGACCTTTTGGTGAGGGAAAAAGCCCTTAGCACTTTGCCTGAGGACATGAGGATCTGGTTAGCATATAGACAATGTGCTACTTCAGATGAGTTGGGGAAGAAGGGCGACCTATACCTGGCAGGAAAGGGCATCCCTGCACAGGAAAGGGACCCCCAGTACTGCTCATCTGTCTAAAGGAATGCATAGTGGGCAGCACAGACTGCCCCAACAGAATTTGCCAGTAGCAGGGGAAGCCACTAGTCCAGGTACACGTCCAGGACCTCGGGTTAAATGTTTTGAATGCAACCAGTGGGGCCATGTGTCATACAGATGTCCACAGAGGCAAGGTGAGGAACAAAAGGTGAGAGAGCCAGTAAGTGGAAAAGACAAAATGCCAATAGTAGGTTGTCTTGGGACAACACGGGTACCGAACTACCATCCTGCAGATGTCCTGATAGGGAAGGATTTGGATGAGGCAGGACCATGTGCTTATGCAGTTACACATGGTCTGGCTAGGAGACAAGCATGTGGGTCTGGTAGCCTGTGGGAGACACAGACAGACCGCATACTTGCAGCCAGAACTGATGAGATGGTTATGTCAGGGAGGGAGCTAATCTGTAGCAGTGAGACTGAATGTGAGCCACAGCTGCTGGTAGGTACTGATGTTCCCTTGGACAGAGTGACTGCAAAAGTAGTGCTGAGTAGTAGTATCTAGGCTGACAGTGAGGCACCACTGTCGGAGGATGCCAGACTTCCTGTGGAATGGGGGCTGGGAAGGGTTATAAATAGAGAGAGAGAGTTGAGACAGGCTCAGCTGTCAGACCCTACATTGCAAGGCCTGAGGCAGGTAGCTAGTGAGGCACCTGATTCTCAAGGGAAGGGAGAATCTGTATACTGGGACAAAGGGTTACTGTACAGAGAGTGGACCCCTGAGGGAGGACCAGAAGGTGAGAGAATACAACAGTTGGTAGTGCCTACCATCTGGTGCTTCTAGCCCTAGCCCATGATATTCCCTTTGCAGTTCATATGGGCATAAAACGTAAAAAGAGATGTATTATGCAGATCTTCTATTGGCCTGGAATTTCCAGCGATGTAACATGGTACTGCAGGACCTGTGAGCAGTGCCAAAAGGTAGGGAAGGCAGGAGACAAGGTGAGAGCACCTTTGATGCCTTTATCTGTGATTGAGGTGCCATTTCAGAGGGTAGCAATGGATATTGTGGGGCATCTGAGTATCCCAAGTTCCACAGGGAAAATAGTATATCCTAGTGGTAGTAGACTATGCTACAGGATACCCTGAGGCAGTGGCTCTTTCCTCCATTGAGGCAGAAAAGGTGGCAAATGCATTGTTAGAGGGTTTCAGCAGGGTAGGTTTCCCAAATGAAATACCAACAGACAGAGGTGCCAATTTCATGTCAGACCTGCTGGCTTGTCTGTGGAAGTAATGTGGGTGGTGAAGCACCTGAAGACCAGCCCCTACCATCCCCAGACTAATGGTCTGGTTGAGAGGTTAAATTCTTCAATCAAGTCCATGTTACAGGCATTTGCAGTCCAGTTTAAGAGGGAGTGGGACAAATATTTGCCCCATCTGTTGTTTGCTTACAGAGAGGTTCCCCCGGAATCCACAGTTTTTTTACCCTTTGAGTTGCTGTATGGGCATAGTGTGAGGGGACCTCTAGATTTAATTTGAGATGAGTGGGAAGGTGAGTGTGAACCTCACAAGGAGTCTGTTGTGGCATATGTCCTATACATCAGGACAAGGCTCAGGGAACTCCTGGGTTTGGCCCAGGAAAACCTGGCAGAAGCCCAAAGACAGAAAAGGGTATGGTATGACAGGAATGCTTGAGCTGGAGAGTATGCTGTAGGGCAGCAGGTAATGGTTCTCATTCTTGTCGGACACAGGGACCCTACAAGGTGGTAAGAAAGGTAAGTGATGTTAACTACGTGGTAGAACTGCTTGGCTTGAGGCAGGAGAACAAACAGTACCATGTTAACATGATGAAACCTTACTATGATAGGGAGGCCCTTGTGCTAAGCATTTGCAGTGGATTGCAGGAGGAGTCTGAGGGGGATCTGGTGACTGATCTCCTCAGTGAGGCTTGGACTGACACATCAGTGGAAGGGGTAGCCATGTCCTAGCAGCTATCTCCTACCCAGGTTTGAGAAATCCAAGGAGTGTTACAGGAGTTAGGGGACATGTTCACTGGGAAACCAGGGCACACCCACCTGTTGCAGCACCAGGTGGATACAGGACCCCAAAGGCATATTAGGTCGGCCCCTTATACGGTGCATGTGAGAGTCAAACAGACTCTGAGGGAAGAGATACAGGAAATGTTGGAACTAGGGGTAATTCAGGAGCCCAACAATCCCTGGGCCTCCCCAGTGGTTCTGGTGCCAAAGAAGGATGGCAGCACCAGGTTCTGTGTGGACTAAAGGAAATTAAATAGTCACACAGAGTCAGATGCTTACCCCATGCCTAGGACAGATGAGGCCCTAGAGCAGCTGGGTGGGGCTAAGTATCTTACAACCATTGATCTTACCATGGGTTACTGGCAAGTGCCCATGACTCCCAGCGCTAAAGAGAAGTCAGCCTTTGTGACTCCTTTTGGCTTGTATGAGTTCACAAAAATGCCCCAGCGACTTTCCAGAGGCTGGTAGATCATATCCTAGTAGGAGCAGGAGGGTTTGCCCTTGCTTACCTAGATGATATTGCCATCTACAGCCATTCCTGGCAAGAACACCTTCAGCATATCAGAGAGGTGCTGGGCAGACTACAGAGGACAGGGTTGACCATTAAGCTCAACAAATGTCGGGTGGGTATGGCAGAGGTCTCCTACCTGGGCCATAGAATGGGGAGTGGTAAGATCAGGCCAGAACCTGCCAAAGTGGAAGGCATTCAGTCATGGGCTGCACCTGTGACCAAAACGTAAGTGAGGGAATTCTTAGGGACAGCAGGGTATTACATAAAGTTCATCCCCAGTTATACTACAATAGCTGCTCCTCTCACAGACCTAACAAGGAAGAACAGGCCAGATAAGGTAGTGTGGACCACAGCCTATGAGCAGGCATTTCAGAAGCTTAAAGAAGCTTTGGGAGGACCCCCTGTGTTAGCTAGTCCAAATTATAGCAAATAATTTGTTGTGCAGGTGGATGCTTCAAACCATGGGGTGGGGGCTGTACTTAGCCATATTTCTTCAGAGGGAGAAGAGCACCCAGTGGTTTATCTCAGTCATAGGCTCCAACCCAAGGAGGAATGCTGTGCAGCTGTAGAAAAGAAATGTCTAGTAATAGTGTGGGCACTGCAGAGACTTCAGCCTTATCTGTGTGGAAGAAAATTCACTGTAGTGACAGATCACAATCCCCTAACATGGTTAAACAAAGCCAGCCAGTAAAATGCCAAGTTGCTAAGATGGAACCTAGGGTTGCAAGCATATATGTCAGTGCAGCACTGCAGTGGGATTAGCAATGCCAACGTAGATGGGCTCTCAAGACAGGGAATGGGGTAAGGTATACTCAGACAGACCTAACCCTCTCAAACAACGTTTTTCAAGGGTCACTTGAAAAACTAGCTTGAGTTCACCAGGGGGGAGTAGTGTGAAGATAGGTGAAGGCTGCCAGCCTAGCTGGATAGAATTTTATAGATAATTCTGTCATTTGTAAATATTAATATAAGTCACAGGCTTGTTCTCTTAAATTGGAAAAAATAGTGTTAAATGTGGAACTGCAAAAGTGTAACAACAGTGCACTCTGCTATAACAAAGCTGATTAGTCAATTCTTTGATGTCAAAACTCGGAGCCGAGATGTCTAGATAAAGGCATTTTGCTTATTGTTTTGAGGCCAGAGGTAATGGCTGGAATTTGCATGTATAATTTATTTTATTGCTCTGGTTCCTGACCAGCTGCAAGATCAAAAGGGCTATTAACCACTGAGAGTCTGTTAGCCTGGAAACCAGAAAGAAATGATGCAATTTGAAATGAATCAGTGGTACTGTTATCAATTTAAGGACAGAAAGAATGAGAGCATTTGTCTTGAGAACATCCAACTCTCCACTCTGCGTGTGTCTATATGTAAGTAGGATTGTGAACTATGTTTTCTCTTAAATATAGCTGGGAAATAGGAAGATTAGGCTAGTTTGTTTTTCTGATGTCAGAACTTTTTACTGTATTATTTTAAGTATTTTTATTTTATTTTATTTATTTTACATTTGTTGACCGAGATAGTCCGACTGGATACATGTCCATTTTCAGCAGAGGCCTGAGGAGAAAAGCTCCAGTCATAAATATAAGAATATTTCAGATTTACAATAAGTCAACATTTTACAGATTCCTTACAGTTTTACATGCAGTAAAGGATAGAACACATTACTCAGTCAACACCTGTATGTCAGTATTTTACAGATTTTGTACAGAATTACATTCAATAGGTAAAACACATCACTCAATCACGTATATTAATACCATACTAGTAGGATATTGTAACAAAATGTCCTCATTGGGTACAGTTGAGGGAGAAGGAGTTAGTCGGAAGTAGAGCAGGGACATAGCCATCGTGTTTTGAAGTATTGTATAATACTTTTCTTAAATTGAGCTAGAGAAAGATTAGAGGTTAGGTTGGCAGGAATTGAGTTCCTATTTTACCAACAGAGTTAGCAAACAGAGAATCCCCAGCTGAGTTGTTAGTTTTGAAAGTATAGATTAACATTTTGTTGGATGATCAAAGGGTTTTGAGGTTCTGGTAGGGGATTATAAAGTTTCTAAGTACTGGTATATTTTAAGCCTGGTAGAGGGTCTTAAAGGCAACTACTATTTGGTTGATCTGTAGTAGGTTGGGTAATTCCAGCCACCCTAGTTGTTTGAGGTTAAGACAGTTGTGTGTTCTATAGGCTGACCCAGTGGCAAATCTAGCAATGTGATTATAGCAGCTCGAGAGTTTGTTCAGGTCAGTCTTACTCAAGTTTGTGAATAAGGGGGAGGCGTAAAGGAGACTGGAGAGTAGATGAGTACGGGCAATGACAGTCCTAGCTAGGGGAGTTAGGAAGGGTTTAATCTTGTATAGCAAGCCAAGTTTTTTATTTACTGCTTTAATAGTAGGGTTAACGTGCAAGTCAGACTTAAGTTTATTGTCTACTATTACACCTAGGAGCTTGGTAGAGAGATCAGTGGAAATTATGGTGCCATTGCTGGATTTTATGGTGAAGCTTGGTATGGTAGACCTGCTAGTAGGGGAGAACAGCAGCAGCTTAGTTTTATTAGGATTTAATAGAAGATGACAATTAAGGAGCCACTTTTCAACTGTATTAAAAACAGTTTGGGACAAAGACTGCAGCTCTGTTGGGGAGGTGACTGAGCATATTAGAGTTGAGTCATCCGCGTACTGAGTACAAGTTGCATTTGGGATGACCTTGTACAGATCATTGATAAAGATCAAAAATAGCAGGGGTCCTAAGATAGAGCCCTGGGGGACTCCAAGGTTAATAGGGAGGAGGGTAGATAGGTTGTTCTTCCATAGGACAGCCTGTTGTCTACCATTCAGGTAAGATTGAAACCATTGGGTTGCCTGGTTGTCTAGGGAAATAGTTTCCAGTGTTTGTATTAGTAGTTGGTGTTTAACCATGTTAAAGGCCTTGGAGAGATCAAGAAAGAGAGCAGAGGAAAGTTGGTTATTGTTACGGTTTTGATTTATTACATTAGAAAAGGAGAGGAGGGCAGTGGTGGTAATGTGGTGGGGTCTAAAACCATATTGAGAGTGGGGCAGGAGCTTGTATTTGATGAGATAGTTCAGGAGTTGTTTATGGATGCATTTCTCCATAATTTTGGCTAGTGGTGACAAAATATCTATGGGTCTGTAACTTGAGAGTTCAGTAGAGCTACCCCTTTTATGTAGTGGGATTACATGGGAGATCTTCCAGATAGAGGGGACAGTAGCTTCAAATATAGTTCTGTTGATCAGTATGGAGATTGGGTAGGCTATAGCACCGGCTGCTTTTTGTAAATACTCTGCTGGGAGGAGATCAGCAGACAGGGTAGTTGATTTCTCTGTGATCTCTGAACTTTGACTAGGACTGTGTAGTAAGAAGTATTGTCTTGTGTTTTTATTATTTATTATTAAATATTTTTAAACCTTTCAACTGTGGCTGTTTTGTGTAGAGATAATTTAAGCTCCAACAGTACATTGCATGTATATAGTGATACTGTACCAAGTCACTCCAAGTAAGTCTTGACTGTTTGGTTGCACTTACCATTTGGATAATAATATTGCATGTATAATTGGACACCCTTTCATAAGGGCCTTTGAGTAGCTGATAAATATTAGCTGGGTGGTGGCAGTAATTTCTACCATATAGTCTGGATGAAAGGGGCACAGCTGGAGAACCTGTGCCAGCCTTCCCCAGGAGTGTCTGCGTGGCTGTATAAACTTTTATCTCAAAGTTTGTGCATGTCAGCTACTTGGGCAGGGACACGAAGCACTGGTTGGACAGAGAGGATGCTATTGGTTTTAGCTTGCCTACTAGGCTGAGATCTGGACCCTATAGCTGTGCCAGTGGGGAGTCTTATTGGGGACCTGGAGAGAGAAAGGGAGAAACCAGCCCAGACTGACTGTGATCTCTGTGTGCGCTTAAGGGAAATTGTACGTTACTATGTGTGTGTATTTATTATCCTTTCCGTATATGGACACCCCTCACTGGTGTTAGTGGTGAGGATTGAGACTCCTTGATTGCTGGGCAAGTGCACAGGCGTCACAGTTGTATTTTGATGTTTCCAGGTGGTGGCATACCTCTCAACTGTCCAGATTTTAGCAGAATATCCAGATTTTTGCCTTATATGTTTTTCTGTTCCTCATAAATTTTTGGCTTACTGGTAAATCTTTGAGGATGGAATCCAAAAAATAATGACAGAAAATTGAGTTTCAGACTCCATTCCCTTCAGAAAATTTATGCTAATGGAAAACTTGTTATTCTATCAACTTTCTAAGTTTATAAGAGCAATATTTAAAAATTATCCCTATTTTTGGGCCTTAATCCCTCCATTGTGTATGGCTTTGTCCAGGTTTTTTGCTCTAAGAGCGGGTGGCTTTCATTCCATAAGGACTGGAGAATTTACACTGAGCAGTTTATGAGTTGAGTTTTCATACTGGACTCTTCTGACAATGCTTTAGATGTGTAAACAATGTAGCGATATGCCAGTCTTTTTAGCAAAACAAAATGTATTTATTTATTTATTTTACATTTGTTGACCGGTGTGGTGGTGCTGCGGTAGCATTGTCGCCTCACAGCAAGACGTTGTCCCGTTCGATTCTCAGCTAGAGGGTCTACTGTGGAGACATGCGTTAATGGGCGTACCTTCGTTGAAGGTTGTACATTAGGGCCGGCAACTCAGCATGTAAAAATCAACTGCCAATCATTAGCGGACCGGAGTTCTGCTGTGGCGACCCCTAACCAGGAAAAGCCGAAAGACAGAACAACGACATTTGTTGACTGGGAAAGTCCAACTGGGTATATGCCCATTTTCAGCGGAGGCCCGGGGAGAAAAGCTCCATATATTCAGACATATGAGATTTACATAATATAATAGTGCAATCTAGCATATTAGATGAAAAAAGAAACAGTATAATTATAGTAAAGACACAGTTCAACAGAAGAAATGACCTATATGTCAGAGTGTAATATCACAAAGAAGGCTCCATATATTCAGACAAGCAAAATTTTACATAATATAAGAATATAATCTAGCATTTTAGAGGGAAAACAAACAGCGTATTTATAGCAAAGACACAGTCTGATAGGTAATGTTATATGTCAGAGTATAATAACAATATAAGGTGCAAGACATTTGCCTAGTAGTATTAATTTCTCACACAGAGAAAATAGTAAACATTGTACTGTAATCACCTGCTAGTTAAAGGATATGAAATAGTAATGAAATACTGATAACCTGATGACAGCTAATAGTAGAGCTGGCAGCTAATTAGTGGTCCAGAAGAAGGGGGGGGGGTTAGTTGGAGTATGGACACCATCTGGATTAAAATGCTTTTGGCATCTGTTAATAATGTAGCACAGATTTAGATGTCTTAGAACCTTTCAAATAGTTGAAATTCCACTAGAAAAGCCAATACTTCTAATTATACTGTTAAACTTCAAATACAATTTTTAAAATAATAATTCTACTATAGGTGATGACTTCGATGTGATGAATTTCTCCCTCTATCTCCCTAAAATAAAAATGGACCTTGTTTTTAATTAGCATAAAGCAGAATACTATGTTTATGTTCATTGACCCTACTTGCATACAACATATGAATTTCTTGTCTCCTTTCCTTTTAGTGTCCATGGCCTACACAAAAATCTGCAGAGGTAATACTTAGAAGTGACAGTCTTTTATCCTCTTTTAATTGATTCATGGGTACTAGATAGAGTTGCCCTATGTCCCCTGCATAATATCTTAAAACCATTGTTAACATAGTTAGGACATTACAAGTTAACAAGGACATGAAGCAATGCTCAGTGTATGGTGTAAAAATTAATGTGTTTCTATTAACTGATTTCAACAATTGGCTAAGTTTCTGGTGTCATTGTAAGGGGATCCAGTATCTGTCTGCCTGGGATGACAAGATTGACAGGCCTCGATGCTTTCCCAGAGATGGCCTGCATCTGTCACCCTTGGGCTTCCGGATACTGGCCAAGGCTCTTGCCACCCCTATAGTGCCTTTTTTAGGCGGTGTTCCAAACACCAAATTACCACCAAAACAGCTACAAACAAATCCAATCTGAGGGTCATGTTGCTCAACACTATAAGTCTAAATCTCAAAATGCACTCACTCGAGGCACTCCTTAAAATGGAGAACATCGACATTTGTGCTGTAACAGAGACCTGGTTCAAGGCAGCAGGAAGCACCCCTGCACTACCAGGCTATAACTCATTCCACACCTTTCGACCCCAGAACTTAGACCGAAGCTCCAAAGGCAGTAGTGTCTCCATATTCATAAAGGATGCACACACCTCCAGACTGGTAGCCCAACATAATGCATCAGAGATACTTCAGGTGCAGCTAACATTGGGTAAGACAGCGATTCAGGTCGGAGCCTGCTATAGGTCCCCAACTATGTCCCAAGACTCACACTCCACGTTCCTAAGCACCCTCGAGAATATTAGGGTCCAACCTAACACTCTCTTTCTAGGCAACTTCAGCTACCCCGCCATAAACTGGGTAAACTACTCATGTACCAATACACTTGCCCAATGTTTCCTGGAGTTCATTAATTCCAATGCACTGGACCGGCTCATTCTTACCCCCACTACAAGTAGAAACATCCTTGACCTGGTCATTACTAACATAGGCAATCGTTGCTCTGCACCAATAGTCAGCTCCTCCCTGGTTAGATCCGACCACAAACTAATCACCTTGGAAATCCACATCCCTCCCACCCTGCAGCAAAGGTAACCACCATGAAAAACTTCTCCAAAGCTAACTTTGGGATCCTAAAAACAGAGGTGGCTAGAGTGTTACAAATGGAAAATAGTTGCATGACTGCAGAATCATACACCAATGCACTGTACGAACATGTACACAACTGCATGTATCTCACCATACCCAATAGAACCAAGACACTCTCCTCCAAAAAAGGAAGCCAGTCTGGTGGTCCCCTGCCATAAACAAACTCTACAACAGAAGGAGGAAACTGATGTGGAATACGGTGAAGTCCCAAGACTGGAAAAACTCCCTTATCTGTCTCAACAAAAAGTTGAGATCCCTCATCAAATTTTCTAAAGCTAGGTATGAAAACAGAATTGCAGCAGATAGTAAAGACAACCACAAGGTCTTCTATAGTTATGTATTGAATCTCCACGGCAATACTGAGCTTCTGCACAAAGGTACCTCCTATACTGAGCCATCAGATATTGCCAGTATACTGGCTGACAGAGTCAGTGCCAACTTTACCCCCCTCCCCTCCCAAAGGACCAATCACAATACTAGTAGATTGCCAGGCACCCTGTATTACTGCTGCACAAGTTAAAACAGCACTGTCCAAGGCAAAGAATACAGCTTTTGTGGGACCTGACAATATCCCTGGTTGTGTTGTACATGAACTACAGAGTGAACTGGCACCTCACCTGTGTGCTCTGTTCAATCACAGCCTCACCTCAGGCTTTATCCCTGCCAAATGGTGCACTGCTACAGTTATCCCTCTCCACAAAGAAGGAGCGACTACAGACCCTGGAAACTATCTCCCCATTAGCCTGACGAGTCTGATATGCAAAGTAATGGAGCACATCATCATGAACCTAATAAACAAGGATATAGGGAATCTCCAAACTCTGGATCCCACACAGTTTGGTTTTGTGAAGGGTAGATAATGCCTGCTCAACTTGGTCGACTTCTTTGAGTCAGTCTCCAGAGCTGTGGATGAAGGCAAGGTAGTTCATACCTGCAACAACTGGAGAGGCTGCAAAAGTACTTCACAAAGAGGACCCTAAGCCTTAAACACTTGTCCTATATGGACAGACTCAAAAAACTCCAACTATTCACTCTCATATCGCCTACTTAGAGGCGATTTGTGCTTGACTTACAAAGCCATGTCTGACCCAGCTCTGTTAGAAATGCTACATCTAAAGAAATCCCAGTCCCTCTGCACCACATGCTCCAGAGACCTCAGCCTCATTACCACAATTAACAGAACATGCTGGACGGACAGGTTCATAACCCAGAGACTGCCCATGCTATGGAACAGACTTCCCATACATGTCAAGCAGAGCACCTCACTGGCCCTCTTCAAGAGAAATCTTAATGCGTGGATGGGAAACATAAAATTCACCCCCAAGCATAACACTAGTAGCTCTACTCGACAGAGGCACTGGGAACTAAGGTCGGGTGGCAGTATGCCTGGTAATCCTATGGCTAGGCTTGTAAAGGCCCCAGGGCCATTAGTCTAGTACACACTTATGAACCTATGAACTCAAGACCTGGCACATGATTTGCCTTAATTTCTCACTTTGATGCATGATTTCAAGTTATGTTTTAGGCTTAAGGGTTAATTTTAACAAAACAGAAGAACTCCCATCAAATGCTTTAGCTATGCATCTTGGTCAACTAGACTTTTAATAAGGTAAAACAAGACCTAAATATTTTGAACTCATTAGCATGCTATACTAGATTTGAACCATATCAAAGTAACTTTAGTCACTCAGTGTGGAACAGCTACTTTTTTAATGTTATGTTTGATTCAGTAATTTGCTGTTTTCTGATAGCACACAAGATTTTTGTCTTGAATTAATGAACCATGCAATACACCAAATTCAAGTTCTTTGTCTCAGGATTTTGCTACATGAACATGTGCATCACTGGATTGTGGAAATTTGTGTATTCACAAAGTAGAACTGTAGATATATTATATTTTTTCCTTGACTTACAGTAACTTTAAATCTCTGTCTAATCACTGCATTATTCTATCTCCCTCTTGAAACTCAAATCATATTCCCAGGTCTAAGTGCTTATTTCTCTGTGATATGCTGAAATGTATCACATTACATCATTTAAATCTTCTTGGATATTCTGCTCAGAGTTATGAATAAAGAGATTTTTTGGATACACAGTTCACTTTTTTCTTCCAGATTACTCTGGAGAGAGAGAGACAGAGAGAGAGAGAGAGAGAGAGAGAGAGAGAGAGAGAGAGAGAGAGAGAGAGAGAGAGAGAGATGGAGATGTTATGGAGGTTGCAGTTGTAGCTTTTCTGAAACAAAAATGGAATGACCATATTTGTTTTCAGGTATCTACATGTCAATGAATCATAACTGGGTGAGTTGTAAACCGCTGAGTTGCACCTCTGAGATGTCATTACTTCTTGATCATCTTTGCATTATTTCAGTGGAAGAGAGAGAGATCACTGTTTATGCAGAATTAATCTTAATCCTTACTGGGTGTTGCTATTTTCTCTTCACTGTGCAACTGTGGTGTTAGTATATTTAAAAGTGTGCAGTACCGGTTAGCATAAAACATTAATTTAGTGTTGTGCTGCTGTATTGCTCAATTTAATGAGTTGTATTGTCGACCAGTTGTCATCATTAGTTCAATGTTTTAGAGGACTGGGAGTTAGGGATCCATAAGGAATCCTTTGTGTTCACTTCTGACATGATGCAACATTTGCTGTTTCAAAATATGAAAAAGATGGTCACAAACTGTACTGCATGTACCCAGCTTCATTAGTATTTAAAACTGAAACAGAATACCAAACCACACGATACACATGCAATGACTATGCATTACAAAGGGGTGATCTTTGTGAGCTTTGTTTTTTTCATGTTATCCCTTATGCTTGATGTAGGCATGGAGTAACAGATTATTGTTCTGTAGTAAAGAGTATTCATGAGTCCAAGCCACTTAATTTGACTTGGAGAAATGTTTACTGAAACTTGGCATGTATACATTACTTTGCTGTTATTAGGCATGAGTGTGCTAATATTGGAAGAAAACATATTTTCAATCACTTAAGTAATATATTTCAGAAAGGGTGGTTTGATGATATAGAAACAGAGTATTGGCAGAGTGATAGATATACAGTTCTGGGAACCATTTAAGAACATTACTAAAGATATAGCACTGGGACTTGTCACTTACAGTCCTTATCCTTCTAAAGATCTAGATAAAGTAATGGCAACTTGTAGAATTTGACAGAGTAGAGATTCCATTAGCAGTTAGTGGGGAGAAAATAGAAAAAAAACTGAAAAAAAAAATTGGAGCAAACATGTTGCCTGCTTTGCAAATGTAATTTGCCTGAGGCAATGTTACAACTGCCTCATATACACAGACAACCCCCTCCTCCTACCACAAAACATTAACATATGTGAGAGATGCAATTATATAGATAAACTGGAGGCTAAGCTCTCGCCACCCAAGACTGGAACAGGCAATCACGGGGAGAAGGTTAACACTTGCACCACACCTCCAGCCTCAAAGAGACATACTAAACCAGCACTGGCAAAAAATACACATAAATACACAAAATCATACTCAGAGGCTCTAAATAAAAACCTGCAAAAGCATCAGATACCTCCAAAGCAGACACCCAAAAAACCTGCACCTCCTGTCACAAACCAGACAACACATAAAGCACAAAATCAGTGTGGTGCACAATCACAGCCCTTAAGGCGAAATAACATACCTAACAGACTAGTAATAGGCGACTCTATAGTCAGGCACACTGATGTCCCACTCACTAGGCTGGACACGGAGAAGGTTACTGTTAGCTGCCTGTCGGGAGCCAGAATCTGCCACATAACACACGCACTCAGGTCACTCCAGAACAAGTACAAATATGACTCTGTCATTGTTCATGTTGGAGTGAATGACCTGAGATGTACCTCCCTGGACTACATGAAAAGGGACATGGAAGAGCTCTCTGATTATGTAGCCCAGGAGGGTATGACCCTGACCCTGAGTAGCATCCTGCCCTCACCAAGAATGATACTGCAGTATAAAGAAAAAAAGATCAATTTCAACAATTGGCTAAGCTTCTGGTGTAATTCAAAAGGGATCCAGCATCTGTCAGCCTGGGACAACATGTTCGACAATCCTCGTTGCTTCACAAGAGATGGCTTGCACCTGTCACCCCCAGGCTTTCGAATACTGGCCAAGGCTCTTGCTGCCCCCATAGTGCCTTTTTTAGGCAAGGCTCAAAAGTCAAACCCACCTCCGTAAACAGCACAAATAAAAAAATGAGGGTTATGCTACTCAACACCAGGAGTTTAAATCTCAAAATGCATGCTTTCGAAGCACTCCTCAGTATGGAGAACATTGACATCTGTGCAGTAACTGAAACCTGGTTCAAGGCTCTACAAAGCACCCCAGCACTACTGGACTACAACTCATATCACACATTTTGGCCACAGAACATGGACCGAAACACAAAAGAAGGGGGTGTATCCATATTCATCAAGGATACCTACACCTCCAGGTTAGTGGCGCAGCATGATACCTCTGAGATCATCCATGTGAACTAACATCGGGCAAATCTGCAATGCAAATTGTGGCCTGCTACAGATCACCCTGCATGACCCAGGACCACCACTCTGCCTTTCTGGAGACAATGGAAAACATGAAGGTCCTACCGAACACCCTGATATTAGGCAATTTCAATTATCCTACTGTTAACTGGGAAAACTACTCAAGTACAAACTCCCAGGTCCATCGCTTCCTAGAATTTATCAACTCAAATGCCCTGGATCAGGTGGTAAACTCTCCTACCAGAGGTGAAAACATATTGGACCTGGTCATCACCAACATGGGCGACAGGTGTTCTGCACCGGAGGTCAACCCGTCCCTGGTTAGATCAGACCATAAACTAATCACTCTGGATGTCCACACCACACCACCACCCCCAACCACGGAAACTACAGTGAAAAACTTTTCTATAAAAACCTTCACCTTACTTAAGACAGAGGCGGTAAGTTTCACAGCTCCCACACTAACGGATAACAGTGTCCAAGATGCAGGAATCTTTACAAATGCACTCTGTGAGCACCTACAAGGATGCATGGATCGTGCCATCCCTAGCAAAACCAAGACTCGCTAACCAGTCTGGAGGACCCCTGCCATAAACAGGCGCTACAATCGAAGGAGGAAACGAAGTTCAGAAAAAAAGCAAATCCCAAGAAGGAAAGACAACCCTGATTAGTATTAGTAAGAAACTGAGGTCCGTCATGAAATCCTCCAAGGCTAACTTCAAAAGAAAAATAGTCAAGGATTCGAAAGATAACCACAAAGCCTTCTTTAGCGATGCCAAGAATCTAAGTGTCAGCTCACAGATATGCTCTGAGCTAGTGCAAAATAGCACAAAATATACTGAACCTAATGATATTTCCAACATCCTGGCAGATAGATTCAGTGCAAACTTCACCCCCCCCCCTCACCCCCAAAAGGGCCCACAATACCAGAAAAGTGTAGTGTCCTGGAAATCACAGATGCACAGGTGAAAACAGCCCTTTCAAAAGCCAAAAGCGCAGCATCAATGGGGCCAGATGGTGTACCAGGCTGCATCTTGCACGAACTACAGAATGAACTAACCCTCCACCTAAACACACTGTTCAACCTCAGCCTCTCCACAGGCTACATGCCCATTGAATGGCGCACAGCAACGGTTATTCCACTCCACAAAGGAGGGGTCACAACTGATCCTGGTAACTATCGCCCCATAAGCCTGACTAGCCTAGTCTGTAAGGCTATAGAGTGCATCATCATGGAACTCATTAACAAAGACAGTGGGAACCTCCAAACACTTGACCCGACCCAGATCGGCTTTGTTAAGGGCAGATCATGCCTACTAAACCTGGTTGACTTCTTCGAGACAGTCACCAAGGCTATAGATGAGGGGAAGATGGTTCACACAGCCTACCTTGACCTTGCAAAGGCTTTTGACACCATTCCCCACTCGGGAATTATAGAAAAACTCACCAGCCTGAACATAAACCCCTACGTCATGAGATGGGTTGCCAACTGGCTTACAGACAGAACTCACACGGTAAGAATAGCAGGCTCCAGGTCCGACTCTAAATCAGTCACAAGTGGTGTCCCACAAGGCTCGATCCTGGGACCCCTACTGTTTGGCATATATTTCTCAGAAGTACAGGCAAACCCAGGAGGACTATGGCTAACCAAGTTCGCCAGTGACTGCAAACTGGGAGCCATAATTGACTCTCCAGCTGACACGGACATTCTCCAAAAGGGCCTTACTGAGACAGACATCTGGTGTCAAAGTCATGGTCTCAAACTAAATGCCAAAAAATGCTTAGTCATCCCGTTTGGGAAAAACAAAACACCCATGAATTACCACATAGGTGGCAGCCCCCTAAATACAGAATAGATAATAAGAGATCTGGGGACCCAGGTAGATAGTAATCTCTCCTTTGACAATCATATTGCCATAGTAGTTAGGAAATCCTTCTATGTAGCCCATCTAATTACTAAAGGGTTCGCATCTAGAAATAAAGAGGTTATAGTGCCCCTCTACTCGTCACTCATCAGACCCATCATAAAGTACAATGCCCGAGTTGGGATATACCTCACAAGACACTTCCAACAGCTGGAAAGACCACAACAGTAACTCACCAAGAGGATTACTGGCCTCAAACATATGTCCTATGCAGCCCAACAGGAAAAACTCCGGCTGTATTCAGTGGCATATCACTTATACAGAGGTGATCTCTGCCTTACTTACAAAGCCATGTCCAACTCAGAATTGATGGACATGCTCCACCTTAAGAAATCCAAGTCACTGTGAGCCATTTGCTCTAGTGAACTAAACCTTGCCACAACAATAAATAGAACATGCTGGAGGGATAGATTCCTGTCACAGAGACTCCCCATGCTTTGGAACAAAAATCCTAACTACATTAGGCAGAGCCCCTTACTAACACTCTTCAAGAGAAACCTTGACGAGTGGATGGGTAACAGAAAATACACCCCTGGGATCACTTCATTGGCTCTTCTTGACAGAGGCTTTGTTAATTAATCAATGGGGTGGCGAAAGCTGACACAGTCTGACTAGGCTTATAAATGCCCTTGGGCAGATAGCCTGGTACCTACCTATGAGCCTATGAACTTATTTAACGTCTTAAATGACACAGCAGCAGTTTCAAAAAAATACTGCATATAAATCCACATGAAACATAAATTTAGTCAGCTCACCTTTGCCCACCAGCTGGATAGCATGAAGTATGTGTTGACATTTTCTTCTCCAAACTGCTCCGCCACATAAAGACCTAACGAACCATATTTGTCATATATAGTTCTCTTTGTTGCATCTGTGAGTGTTGTGTGTGCATTATTGATCTCTTTGAATTTTTCAGCAGCTTCTGGATTGTCTGGATTTTTGTCAGGGTGGTATTTCAGAGCTAATTTTCTATAACATTGGAGAAGGAGAATGTATTATTAGTATTACTAACAGTAAGCACTACATTATCATTATTAAATATCAGTAAAATGTGTAACAAGTACTTCAGAATTAGAACTTCATCAGAGTAACAAATGATTGCTATTTTAGTAAATGTATATGTTAAATCTGAACTACATGCCATTTCTTGGTATTTGATTTTAGAACTAATAAATACTTATATTTAGGGTTCTGTAGTCTGTCAGTTTCTAAGCCAGATTTATTATAAACATAATTAGTTTTAATATGATAAGACGGCAGACAAACCAGTGAACCATGACTCCCCTCTTACTTGTGTAGACGGAAAGCTGTAGAATACAGCACAAGCCAATTTTATTTCCAAGAAAATCTATCAGTGAACAAACTTCATAATGAAAACAAAATTTGCTGCCTCGCAGTAGTTACTTCTCCAGCTCATTTCACAGCTGGAGTACCTACTGTGTAGAGTTTACATGTCCTTCCTTTGTCTGCATGGGTTTTCAGTTGAGTCTCTGGTTTCCTCTCACATACCATAACATGCTGGTAGGTGAAGGTGAACTGACCATAGCATGCTGGTAGGTGAACTGAGATACTATGACCTGCCAATAGATAATATACACTGTGTGTGTGTGTGTGTGTGTGTGTGTGTGTGTGTGTGTGTGTGTGTGTGTGTGTGTGTGTGTGTGTGTGTGTATTTGTTTGTGTGTGTATGTCTCTGCACATGCTCACATGCATGCTAACCCTGCAGTGAACTGGTATACCATCCAGATTTATTTTCACACCTTATGTTTCCTGCTTACCAGGGCAGCCATCATCCCCAAAAAGGACTAAACAAGCAATGTAAAATTTATGAATGAAAAAACTGTAGTGTGGTAATACTGTAAATGGTAACTGTGTTTCTGTAAAATACACTATTTTCATAAATTTGTGAAACGCTATTTTCATTGTGAAACATAACTCACTAAAACTTATTTATTGAATTCCCATGCTGCCTTTACAAAATGTATTAGATTAAATTACACACGTGCATTTTTTCACCGAGAAAGTAGTTGACAGGTTGCAGATGACATTACAGAGTCACTGCATCAGAAAATGTTCACAGCAGTTTGTTTTGAATCAGCAGATGATTAATCATCATTACCACCTTCTTCATGTGACCCACAGAGAGCAGCTTAATGAGGTATATAAGAATGAATCAAAGCCATTCAGACCACCAAACATTAGTATGCAGGTGAGTAGATAAAATAATTAAAGGTAGGTCTAAACTGCATGTCTTCTTCCTGAAGGTTGTCTTTCTAAACTTTGTACTGTGTCCACATATGTCTGGTTACATAGTGATTTAAATTTACATATAATAACATCACGAAACAGCTATTGGTAACATAAGAAATAGGGCAGTGAAAACATCTAAATGTTCCATAAAGGTCTCATAAGCTGACTCAAGCCACTTGTGAGTGTGTGTCATTCTTCCTTCAAGCTGAAGTTGAATGGGGCATCTGTGTCAAACTTTGGAACCACAGCAAACTAAATTGATCTTGGTGTCTTGAATCTTGATGCTTGTTTGTGTCACGGAAGTGAAAATTCTTCCTAAAATAGATATAAGGTCTACACATTTGAAAGAAATCCTTGGCCTGCACAAACAGAAAAGTAAAAGTAGAAAGGTATGCGCAGGCCACTGTGCATCTCATGATGTCTCCTGTTTCCATATTATATAACAATACATTTTGTACATACCGATGCTACGAGTTTGGGAGTATAATATAAAACCTCCAAGGTTTACTTTATGCCAGTTTACATTCAGAAGCATTTTGATTTCTTGCAATGCATTTTCTGTTAACCAGTAGCATGCGTAGTGGAGTTGCAGGTACTAAAATCGCCCATAGGGGATGATTCTACCAGGGCTGTGGTTTCTGAAAGCCTGTGAACACTGTGTCCATTAGGGCTTCATTTCTCCATGCTTTACTCCCACCTTCCTGTACTATACCTACCTATCTTGTGAACATTTGTAGTTTTTCTCTAAACATGAGTTACTACAAAATGGGTAGACAAAATGGAATGAAGGAACAAAAGCAACTGCAAGACATGGTGGAGGAGGAAACCCCACTGTTGTGTCCACTATGTCTCCCAGCGATCCTGGACTGCACTAGACAAAGTTCAGTCTTGATAGTATAAATAAAAGTAACTGACAGGACCTTTTCCACTACCTCTGCAGCTTTGCCACCGATTATAGTAACTTTAACCAATGCAGCTACAAGTTTCAAGACCTCCGCATGAAGCCTTCACCATGGAGTTTATTGGCACTATCCAGTGAGGGAATACTACCATCAGGCACATCCTTTAAAAAGGCAATATTCCTTTAGTTTTAAATATTCTCTAATAAATTATGGGTTCATTCATTCATTCATTCATTCATTCATTCATTCATTCATTCATTCATTTACTCTATTTTCTGTTTGGTCCAAAATCCCTGCTGATTTAAGTTCCTCAGCTACCATGCCTGTCAGCTTGAACTGTTCATTTTATACAATGGCATCTTACAGCTAGACTACATTAGCTCATAGGGTGGGCTTTGCTCTTGGAGAGGTATATTCGTATGACAGTCAGTGGACCAGAGGCCAAAAGACTGTCATGCTGCAGAGAAGTGGAACATTTTGAATCTATTTAGAAGTGAGAAGTGGTTCTAGATGGATACATGTTGCTGGCTAAGCAGATCCATTCTCAAGAAGTTAGTATGAATATATTCTTTTCTCTGTGCAAGCTTACCTTCAAAAGAGGGAGAACTGTTCAGGAATGTCCAACCCTTCCTCACCAAGGGAAAAGAGCTGGTAAGTAACCATTTATTCTTTCCTTTCTGTGTAGCTGCTAATCAAACCTGGATTAATAGCAGCATATGAATTCTGTGTACCATTCAGCTGATATTTAGTTTATTTTGATTTTTTTATGTAGTTTTACTTTTTGTAGTAGCTAAATATTGTGCATGCTGTGTAATAACAAAATAAGGTGTAGCTGCTTAACACGCTCACTGTAGTAATAAACCTGTAGTTTAAACATTTGATTTTACTCATTCTCTGAAAAGCAATGCTTCACCCTGTTCTTCAATAGTAATTTTTTCTTCCCTATGAGGGCTAATGCTGATCTCATACTACTGAAGGTACTGATGCAAGCTTGTTCAGATTCCCATATGCAAAAAACATTTGAATGCACCCTTTTAATTTTTTCAAGGACACATCATAGTACGACCGGAAGAACAAGCATACTTACGCGAAAGTGCTGCTTCGGTGAACAGCACTTTCACGCAAGTATGCTCACCAAATTGCACCGGATCCCATATATATATATATATATATATATATGTATATATATATATATATATATATATATATATATATATATATATATATATTTTGTGTTTTATATATATATATATATATATATATATATATATATATATATTTGGGTCTTGTGTACGTGTTTGAAGGGCATTTTTTGAAAACATTTTTTTAATCAAAGTTATTAAACAAAATGAACTTTGAAACTAATGGATGGAAGGGGGTAGTTTGAGGGTGATCATGGAATAGCAGATACTAAGGAATTTTCCCTTTTCTCTGACATTGTGTTATGTCGGATTTGGTATATTTAATTTAATGAGGGTGCGGAAGAAGCAAGGGTATTTGCTCTCTGCAGAAACATAAATTTGAATTAGTTTGCATTTTTTAAACAACTCTGTGTTTGCAGATTTACAAACAATATTTTGATACATGAATGGACAGAATTTGTCAGTGACTTATTCCTTCAGTAGTGGGTTTACAGTGTTTAATGGTAAATACTTTGTGCTTTATAGATCTCCAGTACAAAAATATTCTGAAACATCACACTTGTTTAAAATAGCACAATATCTGCAATATAGCCTTTGATATCAAGGCAGTAAGAACAATAAAGTGCATATTGAGGTAGGTAAAAGTGACTGCAGAATAATTATTGCATACAACTTCAACTTTTTGGCAATGTGCTTGATGTTATTTCTTTTATGCGCTTAACCCCTTTCTTTATAGCATGCATGGTCAGTTCCTTGAGAAGAGGCTCTTTCAGCTTGCTTTTGAACATGCATAAAGTATTTATTTGCCTCATTCCTGTTGCAAATTGGCTCCAGATGGCAGGTAAAAGATTTGCGAATACCCTTTTACTCAAACCCATTTTAAATCTGGGATTAAGTAGTATGAGGGTGTCCTCATTTATATAAACAGTGCATAGCTGTGATGTCTGATTTGCAACATGGATTTTGATGTAGAGCGATGGTCCAACTTGATGATTTAAAGATCTGGAAGGACAGTAATGAGAAATGAGACTTTTTTTCATTCACTGGTAGCCATTTTACCTTGGATAAAAATAAGAAATGATGTATTCTCTGGTTAGGAATTAAGACAAATCTGATTTTTTTTTTAAACTGCAGATTGTATTGTTTGTGTATTGTGCCTGAGTGGAAAATTACTAATGGCAGACCATATTCAATGTTTTGAGTTAATATGTTCCTTCCTATAGTGTATCAGCAGGTTGGTGTATGTAACTGGGATAATTTGTAGCATCATTTTTGCTGAGAGAGTGCTTTAATTTATAATAATGCCTGTGTTTTTAGAGAAAGCTAGTAAGGGTCAAGGGTGGGGCCAATGTATCTTTGTTCAGCTAGAACTGGAAGGTTGTTTCTGTTTGTGTCTGTAACAGTAATGTTGGTGTTCTTGGGAATATTTTGAGGTGTTCCAAAGTTAAAGAAATTAGATTTTAAGGTGATGACAAGCAACCTGTTGTTTTGGGTACATTTGCAAATCTTACTGAAGCTGTCTTGTTGTTTCAGCTGGAGCTGTGGAAGTTCATTGCAAATTTCAAGTATGAGGAAGTCATCATTGTACATTATAATATTCAGACTGGGGAGCTCATTGATAAGGTCATTCATGAAAATGAAAAAAAGCAATAGACCGAGAACTGAACTCTGGGATAGTCATGTGTTGAAGCAGCTTCAGTTTGGGAAAATGTTCTTTCAGAAGACCTGTAATGATCTGTCTCCAAGGCAGCAATGAAACCCATAATATTATTTGGATTCCAAACTTGAGTCTGCTTAACTTATGAAGAAGGATAATATGGGTGACTGTTTCGAATGTTCTGGTCATGTCTACGAATAGTCCACTTGTTAATCTAGATTCAGCCATATTACTGAATATATGGTTGGTGGTTGTGTATAGGGCAATTGCAGTACCAGTGCAGTTGTGGAAGCCATGTTAAGCAGCTCATAAAAGCTCATATTTGTTAATATGGTCTAGGATTTGGTTACAGATAATTTTCAGAACATTTTGTAAGTGAGTAAATATTGGCAGTTGGTCTGAAATCCTTGCATTCCCTTGCATGGTTCATAGGTTGGTACTAGGCTATCGGCCCTAGGGCCTATACAAGTCCAGCCATAACAAGTCCCTGGATATGTCTTCCCACAGTATTTACTTCCTTGGACCCCTTGTCTAACAGGTCGACTGGCGTGATGCCCGGGGTAAATTTCCTATCTCCTATCCAATCATCAAGGTTCCTTTTGAAGAAGGTCAAAGAGGTGGTCTGCTTGACATGTATTAGCAGTCTATTCCAGAGTCTGCGGAGTCTCTGGGTCAGGAACCTATCCTTCCAGCATGTTTTGTTCATTTTGTTTACAAGGTTTAGATCCCTGAGCGTGTGTCTCTGAGGGATTGGGATTTCTTTAACTGTAGCATGTCCAGCAGCTCTGGGTTTGACATGGCCTTGTATGTTAAGCAGAGAAAGCCTCTGAGTAGACGATATGCGACAGAGTATAGGTGGAGTTTTTTTTAGACGGCCAGCATAGGGCATCTGCTTTAGGCCTGTGATTCTTTTAGTGAGGTATTTCTGCGGCCTTTCCAGTTGTTGCAGATGTCTTGAGAAGTACATACCAAATGGGGCATTGTATTCTATAATGGGTCTAATGTGGGATGAGTACAGTGGGACAATGACCTCCTTTTTTCTGGATGAAAAGCCCTTAGTGATGAGGTGTGCCACATAGAAGGATTTCCTGACTGTTGTGGCAATGTGGTTATCGAAAGTGACACCACTGTCCACCTGTGTCCCTAAGTCTCTTATTACACTTTTGGTGTTTAGTGTCCTGCCACCTATGTGGTAATTCATGGGTACATGTTTTTTCCCAAAAGGGATAACTATACATTTCTTGGCATTAAGCTTGAGCCCATGGGTCTGGCACCAAGCATCTGTTATTGTAATGCCCTTTTGCAGAATATCCACATCATTTGGGGATTCAATAATGGCTCCCAGTTTGCAGTCATCTACGAACTTTGTTAGCCAGAGTCACTTAGTGTTGGCCTGTACTTCGGAGAAGTAGATGCCAAGCAAGAGCGGTCCCAGGACTGAACCCTGAGGTACTCCACTTGTCACTTGTCTGGAGCTAGATTTGGAGTCAGCTACTTTTACAGTGTGGGTTCTGTCAGTAAGCCAGTTGGCAACCCATTGAGTGATGTAGGGATTAATGCCCAGCTTAGTAAGTTTATCTATGATTCCAGAGTGGGTACTATTAATTTAAGAATGTCTGGCTGCAATGTAGAGAAGCCCGAGGTTCAGTTGAACTTTTTTAATTCACGTTGGTTCTTAACAAATTTTGAAAATATCCACTTGGTGTCCATTTAGAATTCCTTATGGGTTATTTTACCTAGCAGGATTCTCTGTTTGATTTTTTTGTTCATCTGTTTGGCTGGCTGTTTTGTTATTTGACCTTTCTAAACTTGTTTTTCATTAATTCACCTGATGTAGAATGTTGGGGTGCAAGCTGTTAGTCTATAAAGCTGTGAAGGTAATGATTATGAGGGCCAAGAACTCACTGGGTTTTTTACTGAGGGAACTTGTTTATCTTTTAAGGTTTCTGTAGTGAAAATGAAATTTCAGTTTTCTTTAATGTTAATTTATATTTTATTTAACTTTGTCATGCTGCCATGTATTTATGTTTCTTTTTGCATGGATTTCTTACATTTGGTTTTCATTTTCTATATAGTGGAAGCATCTCAGATCTGCAAGACAACTATTTTTTCTGATATGATATTCAAGTCTGTTCTTGCTGATAATATTTCCTGTCCAGAAGCAGCAGCTTTAGAAGAGTTAGGTTGCAACAAGTTCTTACTTTTTGGCTCCTACTATAAATCCCTTCCAAGAGGATCTACAGGATGTTCATTGTGCTTCACTGCTGCAGTAATGACCTTTGGTGTGTCCTGCCATGGAGGCCCTTGGCCAACCCAAATGCCAGAGACTTGATCCTTTCACTGAGGGTGCTCAAGGAAATCATCATTTTCTGCCCAGGAACACGCTAAAGAATCTGTTGGATATAAAGGAGTAAAACCTCAAGAAATTCAAAACCTACAGTGGGATGTTTTTTCTACTTCCATTTTAGCCCATAAAACAAAAAGAGTCTGATGGGTCATAGAATAAATAAACATTTCTGGGAGGACATAGATTAGGATTTGCTGACTCTGTAACACAGTGTGACTGAGTACATAGATCTAGAATATACCAGCATCTTAATTCAATATATTTTAAGAAAATAATCCATTTATAGGAAGTAACTTAATCTCTTGAAATGTTTAATCATTTCACACTCGGAACAGTGAGTCAGACCACTGTCAAAATATCTTTACAAAAACAGACATGAAAACCACCTGAAAAATAAAAACATTAAAAAATTACAAAAGGATCTTAATGACTACAAAAAGTTTGAAAAACTCCTTCACTGAAAATGTCTGTTCATTCTTCTTTTCCTCTGTTGAAACTTGGTTATCTGATGCCCGATCAATACTCAACCAAAACAAAACTAAACTACTCATCTTCCAACCCGCCAAACATACTCAAAACAACTCTCACTTTAACATCACAGCAAAAGACAACACCACTATATACCCAACTGAACACACCAAATTGCTAGGAGTGGAAATAGACAATAAACTAAAATTTGACATTCACATATCCATGACCATAAAAAAAGTCCACAAAAAACTAGGAGCGTTATACAGAAGTAAGCAACTTCTCACCAAAGCAGCAAAGATTTCAATAGCAAATTCCCAGCTTCTCTCCACCCTACTTCATGCCTCTCCAATGTATACCAACCTAAGGCAATCCAATCTAAACAAGCTAGAGACCTGCTACAACAAAATCGCCAAATTCTCCACAGGGGCATCCTACAGTAGCCTCCACTTTCTCTCACTTGCTGAACTGGGCTGGCTTGAACTCCCTCACGTCCTTCAATGGTATCAACTCTCACTCGCCCACATACTAGTAAACCACCCACTAAATGTCCCATCTCTCCAGAATCTACTCCAACCCTATCACACCACTAGACCTCTAAGATCCAGCAACAAAAATCACTTGCAGATCACTAAAGCCAATAACTCTGCTGGTGAAGCGCTATTCTCTTGCACCATAGCCAAATTATGGAACTCCCTCCCACCCACAATTACCTCCATACCATCATGCACCCACTTCAAAACTTTACTAAAAGCACCTAAAACATGCTGGCTATGCCCTTGCAACTCCCACTCTAATATCACCCACCCCATCCAACCACTACCTTTCTTTCCACTCCACTAACTACCTTGATTATAGCAAGCTCAGATGCTCATAAGCCTAGTACTTATTATACAGCAGGAACTTCTTATTGTAACATTTGTTAATGTCTGTTATGTACTTCACAGATAAAGATTCTAGTTGTCTAATGATGTACTATGTTCTTCATCTGTAAATATGTTGTAAGTAATTGCTATGTTAAATTGTTAATCGTTGTAATCCAAATGTAACTACTGTCTGTTTATTTTAACTGTGGAGCTTTTCTCCCCGGGCCTCCGCTGAAAATGGACCTACGTCCAGTTGGACACTCCCGGTCAACAAATGTAAATAAATAAATAAATACATACATAAATAAATAAAAATATCTCTCTATGGACAGAACAAATGTGAGGGTGACAAAATGGACATGATTATGAATCTCCATGGCAATACCCAGATTTGCTCTGCGCTACTGCACAATAGTACCTCTTATACCGAGCAAACAGATATTGCCAATATAATGGCCGACAGATTCAGTACCAACTTTACCCACCCCTCTCTCCCCCATCAAAGGACCAATCACAATACCAGCAGATTGCCAGGCACACAGTATTACTGCTGCACAGGTTAAAACAACACTGTCCAAGGCCAAGAATACAGCTTCTATGGGACCTGACAATATCCCTGGCTGTGTTCTACATGAACTACAGAGTGAACTGGCACCTCACCTGTGTGCCCTGTTCAATCACAGCCTCACTTCAGGCTTTGTCCCTACTGAATGGTGCACTGCTACAGTCATCCCTCTTCACAAAGGAGGAGCGACTGCAGACCCTGGGAACTCTCTCCCCATTAGCCTGACAAGTCTGGTATGCAAAGCTATGGAACGCATCATTATGGACCTAATAAACAAGGATACAGGGAATCTCCAAACTCTGGATACCGCACAGTTTGGTTTTGTGAAGCGTCAATTATGGCTGCTCAACCTGGTCGACTTCTTTGAGTCAGTCACCAGAGATGTGGATGATGGCAAGGTGGTTCATACAGCCTACCTTGATTTGGCCAAAGCCTTTGATATCATTCCCTACTCAGGAATATAGAAAAACTTACTAAGCTGCAAACTGGCTCACAGATAGAACCCACGGTGTGAAAGTAGTTGTATCCAAGTCAGACTGCCGACCAGTCACGAATGGAGTCCCACAGGGTTCGGTCCTGGTTCCTCTCCTGTTTGGTATCTACTTCTCTGACGTCCAGGCCAACAGAAAGGGACTCTGGCTGACAAAGTTTGCAGACGATTGCAAGTTGGAAGCTATTATTAACTCCCCAAGTGATATTGACATCCTACAGAAAGGCCTCACCGATTCCAACAACTGGTGTCAGAACCATGGCCTTAAGCTCAATGCCAAAAAAATGTGTCATCATCCCCTTTGGGAAAAACCCAGTTCCCATGAATTACCACATCAATGGTAGTCCACTGATCATAGAAGGTGTTATAAGAGATCTGGGAATGCAGGTTGACAGCAACCTCTCTTTTGACCACCACATTGCCACTGTAGTCAGAAAGTCCGTCTATGTGGCACATTTCATTACTAAGGGTTTTGCATCCAGGAAGAAAGAGGTCCTTGTCTCCCTCTACTCTTCCCTCATTAGGCCAATCATTGTGTACAATGCCCCATTTGGCATGTACCTCACTAGACACCTGCAACAAATGGAGAGGCCACAAAAGTACCTTACAAAGAGGACCCTAGGCCTTAAACACTTGTCCTATATGGACATTCTCAAAAAACTCCATCTATTCTCTGTCTCATATCTCCTACTTAGAGGCAATCTCTGCTTGACTTACAAAGCCATGTCTGACCCAGCTCTGTTAGAAATGCTACATCTAAAGAAATCCCAATCCCTCCGCACCACACACTCCAGTGACCTCAACCTCATTACCACAATCAACAGAACAAGTTGGAGGTACAGGTTCATAACCCAGAGACTACCCATGCTATGGAATAGACTTCCCATACATGTCAAACAGAGAACTTCACTGACCCTCTTCAAGAGAAATCTTGTTGAGTGGATGGGAAATAGAAAATTCACCCCAGGGAAAACTCCCGTGGCTCTGCTTGACAGAGGCACTGGGAACTATGGTCGGGTGGCACAATGCCTGAGTAATCCTATGGGCTAGGCTTGTAAAGGCTCCAGGGCCATTAGCCTAGTACACACCTATGAACCTAAAATCTTGAAATCTTAAATATTAGCAATAGACAGGGCTTCTGGAATGTGAGGAAAAACATATTACATGTTCAAAATTGTCTTGAAAGTATTATTTTCTGTGAAAGGAACTACTATCCTCAAAGTTACCATTCTGATGTTTGACAAGTCCAAACCTGCACTTGTATATTGACTTTCTATGGAACCAGAGAAGCATCAGTCAGACACCTGATCCTTTTGCTGATCTAACATCAATTGCATTTTTCCCCCTGTTGTGCTACACCTGAAGTATCCAAATCTGATATGCAGGGTAGGTAGTAATGAAAAGTGGCTGAGGTATCCTATGAAACTCAGTGGAGTACTAATAACAGTAATGTGCAATGATGCAGTGTAGCAGCTTAGCTTTAGTAGTGATTTCCCAAGCTACTGCATGGTGTTGTAACCTGCCTTTGAGAGGTATAAAGGAAGAGAGACGGGCCACTTCCGTACAGTGGACACAAAGTCTTTTGTTCATACTTTTGCCTTCAGAAGTGAAAGTAGAAGGGGTCTGGCTTCCTTTACATACATTTTATGGAAAGGGTTTGGCTTTCAGTAAGTAGTTGTGGGAAAATTCCTAAAAAACTGTGGAGTGAGGATGTATAGCAGTTGCTTAATAGCAGACCTTGTTTCACTTTTCCTCTCTAAATTACCCAAAATGTTATCAGCCATTTCTTGCACAGAGTAAATGTGGCTACAGAGGCATCAGGAAATGAGCATTATGTCTTTTGGATAGGCATCTGTTTTTTAACGAGGTGTTCTTCCTTAAAATTACTTCAGAAGTGCATTCAGATGAATATGAACAAACTGTGTCATGGGCACATTTTAGTATATGAACTCCATTTTATCTGAAATCGGTTAATTTTATCAAGTTTGCCTCTGGTATTCCCCTTGGATAATGTCTGTAGAGTTTCCTGCATTTGTGTTAACAATTAATTTTTATATTTAAAAATATGTGTCAGGTAATTCATTTCCCTTACTGCTAACTTGCTAGATGCAAGCAGTTTCTCCAGGATTCAGAAATATCTGCTGCACTGTGGTCAGCAATTGCGCACAAGTAGTGCAAACCTACAACAAGGTTGCACTTACCCATACATAGACTGGCCAGAATTTATATCAGATATAGGCTACTCAAGTAAAAAAAAACTGTAAAAAACAGGGCACACTTATCATTGTTTGTACAGGTGTGGGGAACAGTGTGCATTGTTTTCCCAAAGGAAAGTGTATGATTGCTGTTGAAGCTGTAATAAAATTTGCACACTTTGTGTATCATGTGAGTTGGGAAGGTATCTAATGTAAGCTGCTCTGTAAAGGGGCAGTGTCACTGTGTGTGTGTGTGTGTGTGTGTGTGTGTGTGTGTGTGTGTGTGTGTGTGTGTGTGTGTGTGTGTGTGTGTGTAATTGGATACTGCAGCTGAATATATATGTTTGTGTGTGTGCGTGTGTGTGTGTGTGTGTGTGTGTGTGTGTGTGTGTGTGTGTGTGTGTGTGTGTGTGTGTGTATGCCGCTGCAACAGATCTTTCAGCATTGTGGGGTGTTCTTAGAGTCAAGGGTGCCCACATGAGAAGTGCAAGCATAACATGCATACCTCCTGTCCCCAAGACCTCCATGTTTTGGGATGGTCACAGTTTGTAACAAGGCCTTGACTAGGATTGGTCTTGTTTCATGAATGTGATCAATGGACCATACTCAATGATTCAGTGGCAAGAGCCAGCCCCATGCTCCTGAAGATGTCCATGTGTGACCCACACTAATGGATGAGGTGGAATGGTCACACGACTTGAGCCTGGCATGTGTCCCATGAGCATAGGGTGGCCTTAGTCATGCAAGTTACTTATGTAAAATATCTAAGGTTTCACATATTTATATGTATATATGTATATATATATATATATATATATATATATATATATATATATATATATATATATATATATATATACAGTCTCACAGGTAATCTTGCAGACCCTGTAGGACAACATACAACATCTGCAAAGAGTGAGGGGTCTGCACATATGCTGTGCTGCAGACATTGAGACAGCTAGTTTAGAGGGTTGTACCCATGGCATCTACTCCCGCCAACACCGTGACCTCTTCATGTCCAATGGAGTGCACTGCAAACAATATGTCCTGGGCCACAGGAGGAGACATATTTTCCTGGCTATATCTGTGAGTAACAACATGTTCTACATTATCTGTCTGTGTATCTGGAATGGTTCCACAGGCAGTGAAGCCACATCCACTGACTGCATAAGGGATCAGGATTCCACATTCTCTGTGTCCAGCACAATTAATGTGAATATACCAACTGTTCAGTGCCATCACTTTCAGCAAGAGTCATCTCTAACATCAGGTTGTGTTACATCCACAGTGGAGGAGTCACTTGTGAAGACATCAAATGAAAATGCCTACAATAAGTAAAAGCCATCATCATTAATATACTCCCAGTGAAGAATTAATAAGCAAAGCTTATAGTGGTAGAATGTAATAAGACAGGCCTTAGCTCGTACAGATAATCTTGTTAATTGTAGCCTTGCTGTTCCTACATAACAAAGGAAACTACATTTAGTGGTATACAGTATACTACACAATTAAGCAGTTTGCATTCCCAAAACACCACTGATATGCACCTGGGGCATCTCCTATGGAGATTCTAGGAGCATGCTGCAGTTCTATACCAAGTTCCTGCACCCCACACAGACAGACAAGGAACCTTTCCATGTCAATTAATGGAGTTTCGGCCAACTGACTTCTTCCCATAGCCCAAATCTCCTGTGCCAGATGGGCAGAACACTTTTGGACATTACAGATCATGTCAGTGACCTAGCATCTGACCTGCTAGTAATCCCTACCCTGATCACTGACAGCATTTACATCATTAACTGCATCCCTCCAGGCATGGTCACCATTGGGCTGGTCAAATGTCTTTTGGCTGAACATCCACTGGCCATGGAAACAGAGGGCCAGCTGTAAATTGTCATTATCTGTGTGGAAGAACTTGATTTCTTGAGATGTCCCTTTTCTGGGCAACATGCTGTGTGGGAAAAGAATAAAGTGTGTGAAGAAACTGGATGTGAATACATTTAATAACCTTCACTTTATACAGTGAGCTATGCCTGTGGTAATGCCAGATGTCTGATAGGTTCATAGGTAGGTACTAGGCAATCTGCCCAGGGCATTTATAAGCCTAGCCAGAGTGTGTCAACTTTCGCCGCCCCATTAATTAATTAACTGATCCTCTGTCAAGCAGAGCCAGTGAAGTGATCCCAGGGGTGTATTTTCTGTTTTCCATCCACTCATCAAGGTTTCTCTTGAAAAGTGTTAGTGAGGGGCTCTGCCTGATATAATTTGGAATTTTGTTCCAAAGCATGGGGAGTCTCTGTGACAGGAATCTATCCCTCCAGCATGTTTTATTTATTGTTGTGGTGAGGTTTAGCTCAGTAGAGCGCGTGGCTCGCAGTGACTTGGATTTCTTTAGGTGGAGCTTGTCCATCAATTCTGAGTTGGACATGGCTTTGTAAGTCAGGCAGAGATCACCTCACCTCACGATATGCTACTGAGTACAGCCGGAGTTTTTTCAGTCGGGCCACATTGGACATATGTTTGAGTCCAGTAATCCTCTTGGCAAGGTACTTTTGTGGTCTTTCCAGCTGTTGGAAGTGTCTTGTGAGGTACATCCCAAATGGGGCATTGTACTCTATGATGGGTCTAATGAGTGACAAGTAGAGGGGCACTATAACCTCTTTATTTTTAGATGCAAACCCTTTAGTAATTAGATGGGCCACTTAGAAGGATTTCCTGACTACTTTGGCAATATGATTGCCAAAGGAGAGATTACTATCTACCTGGGTCCCCAGATCTCTTATTACCTCTTCTGTATTAAGGGGGCTGCCACCTATGTGGTAATTCGTGGGTGTTTTGTTTTTCCCAGATGGGATGATTATGCATTTTTGGGCATTTAGATTGAGCCTATGACTTTGACACCAGGTGTCCGTCTCAGTAAGGCCCTTTTGGAGGATGTCTGTGTCAGCCGGAGAGTCAGTTATGGCTCCCAGTTTGCAGTAATTGGCAAACTTGGTTAGCCATAATCCTCCTGTGTTTGCCTGTACTTCTGAGAAATATATGCCTAACAGTACAGGTCCCAGGACCGAGCCTTGAGGGACACCACTTGTGACTGGTTTAGAGTCGGACCTGGAGCCCGCTATTCTTTCCGTGTGAGTTCGGTCTGTAAGCCAGTTGGCAACCCATCTGGTGATGTAGGGGTTTAGGTTCAGGCTGGTGAGTTTTTCTGTAATACCCGAGTGGGGAATGGTGTCGAAAGCCTTGGCGAGATAAAGGTAGGCTGTATGAAACACCTTTCCCTCGTCTATGGCCTTGGTGACTGTTCCGAAGAAGTCAACCAGGTTTAGTAGGCATTATCTGCCCTTAACAAAGACCACCTGGGTCAGGTCAAGGGTTTGGAGGTTCCCAATGTCTTTGTTAATGAGTTCCATGATGATGCGCTCCATAGCCTTGCAGACCAGGCTAGTCAGGCTTATGAGGCAATAGTTACCAGGGTCAGTTGTGGCCCCTCCTTTGTGGAGAGGAATAACCATTGCTGTGCGCCATTCTATGGGCACGTAGCCTGTGGAGAAGCTGAGATTGAATAGCGTGTTTAGGTGGGGGGTTAGTTCGTTCTGTAGTTCGTGCAAGATGCAGCCTGGGACACCATCTGGTTCCACTGACACTGTGTTTTTGGCTTTTGAAAGGGCTGCTTTCACCTGTGTGTCTGTGATGTTTGGGACACTACACTTTTCCGGTATTGTTGTGGGCCCTTTCGGAGGTGAGAGGGGGGTGAAGTTTGTACTGAATCTATCTGCCAGGATGTTGGCAATATCAGTAGGTTCAGTATATTTTGTGCTATTATGCACTAGTTCAGTGCATATGTGCGAGTTGCCACTTAGATTCTTAACATAGCTAAAGAAGGCTTTGTGGTTATCTTTTGAATCCTTGGCTATTTTCCTTTCAAAGTTAGCCTTGGATGATTTCATGACGGACCTCAGTTTCTTACTGATACTGATCAGGGATGCCTTTCCTTCTTGGGATTTGTTTTTTTTCTGAACTAGTTTCCTCCTTCTATTGTATAGCCTGTTTATTGCAGGGGTCCACCAAACTTGTTTCCTTCTCTTAGAGGAGTGAGTCCTGGTTTTGCTAAGGATGGCACGATCCATGCATCCATGCAGTTTCTGCATCTTGGGCAGCATTATCCTTTAGCGTGGGGGCTGTGAAACTTACCACCTCTGTCTTAAGTAAGGTGAAGTTTGCTTTAGAAAAGTTTTTTACTGTGGTTTCCTTATTTGGGGGTGGTGGTGGGTTGTGGACATCCAGAGTGATTAGTTTATGGTCTGATCTAACCAGTGACGGGTTGACCTCTGGTGTGGAACACCTGTCGCCCATGTTGGTGATGACGAGGTCCAATGTGTTTTCACCTCTGGTAGAGGAGTTTACCAGCTGATCCAGGGCATTTGAGTTGATGAATTCCAGGAAGCGCTGGGCCTGGGAATTTGTACTCAAGTCGTTTTCCCAGTGAATGGTAGGGTAATTTAAATCACCCAATATCAGGGTGTTTGGTAGGACTTTCATGCTTTCCAGTGTCTCCAGAAAGGTGGAGTGGTGGTCCTGGGTCATGGAAGGTGATCTGTAACTGGCCACAATTTGCATTGCAGATTTGCCTGATGTTAGTTGCACATGGATGATCTCAGAGGTATCATGCTGCGCTGCTAACCTGGAGGTGTAGGTATCCTTGATGAATATGGATACACCCCCTCCTTTTGTGTTTCAGTCCGTGTTCTGTGGCCAAAATGTGTGGTATGAGTTGTAGCCCGGTAGTGCTGGGGTGCTGTCTGGAGCCTTGAACCAGGTTTCAGTTACTGCACAGATGTCAATGTTCTCCATACTGAGGAGTGTTTCGAGCGCTTGCATTTTGAGATTTAAATTCCTGGCGTTGAGTAGCATAACCCTCAGTTTTTTGTTAATTGTGCTGTTTATGGAGGTGGGTTTGATTTTGAGCCTTGCCTAAAAAAGGCACTATGGGGGCAGCAAGAGCCTTGGCCAGTATTCGAAAGCCTAGGGGTGACAGGTGCAAGCCGTCTCTTGCGAAGCAACGTGGCTTGTCGAGCATGTCGTCCCAGGCTGACAGACACTAGATCCCCTTTGAATAACACCAGAAGCTTAGCCAGTTGTTGAAATTGATAATTTTTTCTTTATACTGAGGTATCATTCTTGGTGAGGGCAGGATGCTACTCAGAGTCAGGGTCATACCAGCCTGGGCTACATGATCAGAGAGCTCTTCCATGTCTCCTTTCATGTAGTCCAGGGAGGTATGTCTCAGGTCAATCAGACCAACATGAACAATGACAGAGTCATATTTGTACTTGTTCTGGAGTGACCTGAGTGCTTGTGTTATGTGGTGGATTCTGGCTCCCGACAGGCAGCTAACAGTAACCTTCTGCTTGTCTAGCCTAGTTAGTGGGACGTCAGTGTGCCTGACTGTAGAGTTGCCTATTACTAGTGTGTTAGGTATGTTATTTCGCCTTAAGGGCTGTGATTGTGCGACACACTGATTTTGTGTTTTATGTGTTTTCTGGTTTGTGACGGGAAGTGCAGGTTGTTTGGGTGTCTGTTTTGGAGGTGTCTGATGCTTTTGCAGGTTTTTATTTAGAGCCTCCGAGTATGATTTTGTGTATTTATGTGTATTTTTTGCCTGTGCTGTTTTAGTAGGTCTGTGTGCGGCTGGAGTTGTGGTGCAAGTGTTAACCTTCTCCTCTTGACTGTCTGTTCCAGTCTTGGGTGGAGACAGCTTAGCTTCCAGTTTGGCTGTATAATTGCATCTCTTGCATATGCTAGTGTTTTGTGTTAGGAGGAGGGGGTTGTCCGTGTACATGATGCAGTTGTAACATTGCCTCAGTATACCCAGATTCATCAGCTGGACTGGAGAGTGCACCTGAAGTTGCCCTTTGGTCATGCCTGAATAGTAGGGTGAGATGCTTAGTCGCTTGGTTGGTGAGGGGTGAATAAAGAGCCTTGCCCTGCTGGGCAATCAGTGTCAGGGTATATTAGTCCTTGCTATTAGGTCTGAGCAAGTGCTGGGCTGTAAGATGCTTTTTGAGTGCTTAGGTTGAGAGTTAGACTAGTTTCAAGGGAAAAACTGAAGAGGAGACTTAGTGGAGCCAGGAATAATTTAACCGTAACTAACCGGCACTGCCTGGTGCTCAAAACCGTGCTAACACTTTTTTTATAGTAGGGAAATGAAAGAGACAGAAATTAGCCCAAAATGGCCAATAAACTACTAACTTCTGGCCTGGAACCACTCCTCCAGGGACAGATAGGTTGCTCAAAGCTCCCCTCTCTCACAGGTGAACAGAAAAACTTCCTTCTATCCAAGTAAGGTATGGGCAACTCAGAAACTAGTATCACAGCCCTGAATTCGGCACTAGCCTGAAAACTGGACTATACTAGCTTAGAAAGGCAAGAAACAAGGATTTTTTTGTTTTGTTTTTTTGAAAAGATAAGGCAAACACAGTAGAAAATACACTTAAAACAGCTTTAAATGACTACAAATGATCAGAAAAGGCTATCACACTTTAGTATGTAGCCTACACCAGTTAAACAAATTATTTAAACAAAAAACAACTTTTTAAAAGTGCAGGCAGTCAAATGAGTACAATATGTGAAAAAAACAAGCTTTATATCACAATAAATGCTGGAAAATCTGTGTTTAGGCAGAAAACAGTTAAGTATAGCAAGAAAGTACAGAAAACTGATACTTAATCACTCCAAAGTCTCTCTCCTAAGCTAGAAGGCTTGTATCAGTTTAAGGCTTTCTAGTGCTACCCATTAGGTTAGTTACAGGAAAGATGGGAAACAATAGCAGATGTGGTCTTTTAAACCAGAAAGTTGAAAGAGACTGTCCAAATGGTCAATAAACTACAATTTCTGGGCCAAGAGCCTCTCCTTTCATGGTAGACAAGCTACTTAGTGCTTACCACTCAAACTGATAAGCTAGAAGGCTTTCCTCCAACACAGAAAGGCTTGCGGGGCTCAGAAGCTTACCAACAGTCCTGGATACAGCAACTCTGTATCTGGCCTAGGCTAGTTACAGGAAAGGTGGGAAACAAGCGCAAGTGTGGCTTTTAAACCTGAACGTTTAAAGAGATGGAAAAAAAAACTCCCCAAATGGCCAATAGCTACAATGTCTGGTCCAGGAACCACTCCTCTTGTGGTGGATAGGCTACCTAATGTTTACCACTCCCACTGATAAGCTAGAAGGCTTCCTTCCAACACAGAAAGGCTTGAGGGGGCTCAGAAGCTTACAAAGAGTCCTGGAATACAGCAAATATGTACCTGGACTAGACTAGTTGCTGGAAAGGCAGGGAACAAGTACAAACGTAGGCTTTTAAGCCAGCAAGTTGAAAGGGATGGAAAACTGCCTAAACGGCCAATAAACTACAATTTCTGGGCCAAAACTCACTCTTCCTGTGGAGGATAGGCTACCTAGTGCTTACCACTCCCGCTGGTAAGCTAGAAGGCTTTCCTCCAACATAGAAAGGCTTGGGGGCTCAGAAGCTTACTAACAATCCTGGATACAGCAATTCTGTAACTGGACTAGGCTAGTTATAGGAAAGGCAGGAAACAGGCACAAGTGCGGCTTTCAAACCAGAAAGTTGAAAGAGATGGAAAAAAACTGCTCAGACAGCCAATAGCTACAATTTCTGGGCCAGGGACCACTCCTCTTGTGGTAGATAGGCTACCTGATGCTTACCACTCCCACTGATAAGCTAGAAGGCTTCCCTCCAACATGGAAAGGCTTGGGGGGCACAGAAGCTTGCAAAGAGTCCTGGATACAGCAAATCTGTACCTGGACTAGACTAGTAACAGGAAATGCAGGAAACAAGTGCAAATACAGGCTTTTAAATCAGAAGGTTGAAAGAGATGGAAAAGTTTCCCAAACAGCCAATAAACTATAATTTCTAGGCCAGAAACCACTCCTCCTGTGGTAGATAAGTTACCCAGTGCTTACCATTCCCACTGATAAGCTAGAAACTTCTCTCCAACACAGAAGGGCTTGGGGCACTCAGAAGCTTACCAACAGTCCTGGATACAGCAAATCTGTACCTGGATTACACTAGTTATAGGAAAGGCAGGGACCAAACGCAAAACGGGCTTTTAAACAGAAAGTAGAAAGAGATGGAAAACCTGCCCAAACGGCCAATGAACTACAATTTCAGGGCCAAAAACCACTCTTCCCATGGTAGATAGGCTACCCAGTGCTTACCACTCCCACTGATAAGCTAGAAGGCTTCCCTCCAACACAGAAAGGCTTGGGGGCTCAGAAGCTTACCAACAGTCCTGGATACAGCAAGTAGGTATCTGGACTTGACTAGTTACAAGACAGGCAGGAAACAAGCTTAGAATTTTTTTTTTGTTACAGAAAAGCAGCTAAAACAGTTCAAATTTTCAAATTGTAGTGCAGGCCAGCACACCCAAACGTGTAACAACACTACGGCAAATACAGTTCAAATAAATGCAATTAAATTAACAAATGACTAAAAAACAAGTGCAGAAGGCAGTAAATTAGAAGGCCACTAACAAGCAGTAATAAGTGCAGAGTAAGAGCGACTGAACAGAAACAGCACGCAGAAGAGCAACTAAGACAGTTACAGTAAGAGCAGATGAATAAGATATATATATATATATATATATATATATATATATATATATATATATATATATATATATGTGTATATAAATATATATATATATATATATATATATATATATATTTTTTTTTTTTTTTTTTTGAGGGAAGGAACAGAGCAGGATTAAGAGGCTACAGGGGTTGTCCTTCCCAAATGCTCTCTTTGTACACAGTAGGAGTGCCTGAAATCAGAATGTCATCTCACTGCACTCAGTTGAGTGAGCAAATGAGATGGGCCCAGAAGGAGTATCCAAATACAAATCTACAAGAGGGGCGGGCAGTTTAAAAGCCACCAACCTTAATACCAAAACAAGAACAGGGAGGGTAGGTGGGGAACTAACTGTAGAGAGACAGCCACAACTTCAGTTGAGTTAATATTCAGTGAAAAACACAAATAAATAAATTAAATACAGTACTATATGCAAAAGAGCAGATAAAAGTGTACTTAAATTTACTTATACGTCCAGCTGATTTCAGGTAGATGTTAGCCGGACAAAGCTCTGATATTAAGCAGAGATAACTCAAAATGTACCACTTATGTAAGGCAAGACAGGATGTCAGTGATGAGCTGAAACTACCCCCACTGCTATCAATGGCTACACAGAAATTCCAAAAAGTACTCTGTAGAGAGACAGCCACAACTTCAGTTGAGTTAATATTCAGTGAAAAACACAAATAAATAAATTAAATACAGTACTATATGCAAAATAGCAGATAAAAGTGTAATTAAATTCACTTATACGTCCAGCTGATTTCAGGTAGATGTTAGCCGGCCAAAGCTCTGATATTAAACAGAGATAACTCAAAATGTACCACTTATATAAGGCAAGACAGTATGTCAGTGATGAGCTTTAACTACCCCCCACTGCTATCAAAGGCTACACAGAAATTCTAAAAAGTACTCTGTAGAGAGACAGCCACAACTTCAGTTGAGTTAATATTCAGTGAAAAACACAAATAAATAAATTAAATACAGTACTATTTGCAAAAGAGCAGATAAAAGTGTACTTAAATTCACTTATACGTCCAGCTGATTTCAGGTAGATGTTAGCCGGCCAAAGCTCTGATATGTAACATTGTCAGAAATGCACTGGTTTAACAAAACTATCACAACAAACAGTACAACAGTATTCACCTCCCACCCAGTAGAATATCAGAATACATTGTATACATGCTATGCTCAGCCTGTATTTCAGGTTACCTGACACAGATTTTTTTTTCCAAGCAGCCCTATTTCTTGTTACTTGTGTGATACTTGCCTGTTGCAAACATAGCATTTGGCATGCCATTCCCTACATGGAATTCTGTGCATGGACATCTACTAAATTTTACAGATACAGACTACATATAACAAATTACACAAGTGTACAGGGCCAGCATGCTTGCAGGCAGAATATGCTTCCCTCAACCAACAGCTGAATAATAGAAGTAAAAGGAAAATATTAACTCTCATTTGGATTTAAACCCAAGAACGTCAGCATTCTGTGCTTAAAGTAAATGACCTTCTATGCATTTGTATGTAAGTGTTTATAATCTGACCTCCACCAAGCATGGGTAAGATTGCTTCAGCTGCATCTACTATCATGCGAGCATGAACAGATTCTTTATGTCTTCATAGAAAGCTGCTGCTTAAATCTGTGATGTGAAGTTGTTCGATCTCGCTGTTTGTTCTTACACACGGGTTCGGAGCCGATCCCTCGGCTCCGAGTCGGCCACATTCCAAGCTTTGCATCTAAGAAAAGCTCGAGGCACAGTCCCTATCCCATGATCCTCTCCTGCTAACCCTCAGATCTAGTTTCCCGCTGCAACAGGTCTCATCGTCGAGTGAGAACTCGGGCCAGTATCCTTTTTTCTATATAAAAAAGTTATATATATATTTCTAAAAAGTTAAAAATTATAAGGTTTTTTTTTTTTCTTAGTATAGCAATAGGCCTTAGGCCACTAACTTACTGTCAGATTTTCTCTGTTTAAAGTACATATTTACCTGTTTTAGTAGGGTTAGTTTTGTATATATATATATATATATATATATATATATATATATATATATAGTGTTTTACATATTAGTATTGCAGACTATAATTTCTAGTCAGGAATGTTAAGCGTTGCCAGTGTGGACAGAAAATGTCCATAACTGACAACCACGTTTCCTGCATCTACTGTCTAGGCCCTCTCCATCTTCAGCAGGACTGCTCCATCTGTCACTCGTTTAGTGGCAGAGTGATGATGGAAAGACGCAGGAAACTTATTGAGAGGGGTCTCCTGAAGCCGGAGTTTCAAGAGGCATTGGAAAAGGCAGACCAGTCATCAAAGTCCTCGAAGGGGTCGAAGTCTTCGAAGGTGTCGGAGCCCAGGTCATCGGCTCCGAGTACCTCTGTTAAGATTTGGTCACCGGTTCCACAGACCTTGGAGCTGAGCATCGAACTGCTGCTTCGGGGCGAGGTCCAGGTTTTGGAGCCGGTGTCAGAGGTACTCCCTTCATCGATCCTTCACTCAGTGACCTCTTTGGCCCCTTCGACCCGTTCCTCCAGACCACTGTCAGACACCGATGTGGATCGAGTAGTGCAGAAGCTGATGGAGAACACGGCCTTATCCAAACTGATTGCAGTTTCATCCCAATTGGTTTTGAAGCTTGAAGCTCTTCCTGTTCCATCCATAGATCCTTCTTCGAGACCCATCGAGTCATCGGAGCCGGGAGTCGAGGATCTGATGATTGTTGATCCCCCGGAGTTGAAGCCTTCATTAGTGCTTTTGGCTCCACTGACCTCGACATCCTCGGTACCCATCGAGGGGTCTCGGAGCCGACAGTCTCTCCTCGGTTCCGGGGGAGTGAGTCGAACCGAACTTTCAGTTCCGACTCTTCCCCTTGGTGCCTCGGTGCAGATTAATTCAGCTCCGTCCTCTGGATTGGAGCCCGTGGTTCCAGGCCCGAGGAGGATGCCGGGTTCTTCGGAACCGTTGGAATCCTCGGCCCGGGACTCCGGTGCCTTCGAGGCCATGAGGAAGGTTTTGTCTGTTAAGACATTCACATCTTCAGATTCCTCTTCTCCCTCCCTGAAAGGTCCGCATTCTGTTTCTGCACCACCGGTCTCCCAAAGCCTCAGTCAGCCCCAGAGGGTAAACCCTGCTCCTCGGAAGCTTCACCAGATGCCCCCTCTGATGAAGTCCCGAGGAAGAGATTGTGCAAGAGGAGGCACCTTGATTCCCCACAGGAATCTTTGACATCGGACACCGACTTTGATGAGTCAGAGGGGTCCCCACGGTCCTCCTCCGAGGATGTCTCGTTTGGCGACATCCTGGAAATTCTCAAACAGAGGGGTGACTGGCAGTCACTTTCCCCCACTGAGGACGAGTCGGTGTTGCTGAAGGCTTTTGGGGCTCAACCTTCCACCTCCTGGGTAACTCTGCCCTTCGACAAGTTAATGGATTTATTAGCTCGAAAGGCGTGGGAGTTCCCTGACACCTTGGAACCAGTCCCTCGGAGGCCTAATAAGTACATCACTGCCCCCCAGGATAAAGCATATCTCACCAAGGGAGTCCCAGTTGATGCTATGGTGGTGGTGGCGGCCACCAAGAAAGAAATGTCTGAAGCATCTTACTCTGTTCATCCGCCTAACAAAGACTCTAGAACGATGGACAGGTATGGGAAGCGCATTTTTAGTTCAGCGACTTTTTCCATGCGATCGCTGAACTACCTCACCCATTTTACCAGTGTTCAGAGAGATCTCCTCAAAGAATTGGGAGATACTCTACAGGGTACCACAGATGCTGCTGTCTCAGACAAGGACTCTACAGGGTACCACAGATGCTGCTGTCTCAGACAAGGTGACAGCACAGTTCAATACCCTAAACTCTATCATTAACTCATCCATGCGGCTCATTTCATATGCAGCCAAAGGATCGAGTAGGGCTGCAGCTTCAGCGATCGCTCTGAGGAGACAATCCTGGATGCGTCTATGGTCCTTTGCGGAAACCTTTAAGTCTTCCTTTACTAATGCCCCTTTTGATGGCTCCTCCTTGTTTGGGCCCAAAGTGAAGGAGACGCTCACTAGGTGTGAGCAAGAAGGAAAGACCCTGTCTGCCATACAGGGTCCATTTTTCCGCCCCTTCTAGACCATACTCCAAAGGGCAAAGAGGTGGAAAAATGTGGTTCCGGAAGACTCAGGGAGCTTTCCAGTCTACACCTAGTGAAACCTCCTACAGAGGCAGAGGAGGGGGAAGGAATGGAAGATGCCGCCCAGGCAGCAGAGGGGGTCCGCAGAACCAGGGCGACAGAGATACCATCCCTGGTAAGCCCTTCCAGCACTCCTGAGTTGAGGCCCGGCTGTCCTGCTCTGGAGGCGGTCGGGGGTCGCATGGCTTTATACCCAGAGGCCTAGCTAAATCTCACTTCAAATTCCTGGGTAAAAAGCATAATAACCAGATGATACAACATCCCTTTCTTAAACAATCCTCCCATCCAAAAAAGATTCCCAGATGTTCCACCCAATCTGAGGGATCAGGCAGCCATAGAAACACAAAGGCTGTTGGAAAAAAGAGTCATCCAGCCAGTCCCGGTGGACCAAATAGGATCCGGAACTTACTCAAGGTTCTTTTTAGTTCCAAAGAAAACAGGGGACTGGAGGCCAATACTGGACCTCAGCAAACTCAATACCTTCATGAAGAAGTAAAAATTCCGGATGGTCACGCTACAATCGATCCTTCCGTTTCTTCAAACAAATGATTGGATGTGCTCTATAGATCTCAAGGATGCGTACTACCACATAAAAATGGCCAGGCCATCCAGAGATCACCTGCGCTTCCGGCTGGGAGCCAGTCATTTTCAGTTTCGAGCTCTGCCCTTTGGCCTCACCTCAGCCCCCAGGGTGTTCACCAAGTGCATGGCAGTAGTGGCGTCCCACCTGAGATGACTAGGATTCCGGGTATTTCCATACTTAGACGAATGGCTCCTTACCGCCACCACCAGGCATCACCTATTGCAAGCCAGGGACTATACAATCGATCTCCGTTCCCGTTTAGGCATAACACTGAACTTCGAAAAATCTGCCTTGTCGTCCTCACAGCATATATCATTCATAGGAGCGGAATTGGACACTACCTTACCTCTGATCAGGCTTCCCCAAACAAGAGTTTCAGCCTTAAGGGAACAGATTTCTACTCTTCTACAAAACAAAAGAGTCCCTGCTGCACAGGTCCTGAAAGTATTAGGCATGATGGCAGCTACCTTTATCGCAGTCCCCCTAGGGAGAATGCACATGAGGATCCTCCAGTGGCTACTTTTCGCACAGTGGTCTTACCAATGGCTACCATTGTCACACAACATCCTGCTCATGGAGTCTTGCAAGTGGGATCTTCAATAGTGGATGAACAGCCACGAGCTTACGATAGGTCACCCGTTCATGCTCCCCCCCCCATAGCCACAGTGACCACGGACGCTTTCCTGATAGGGTGTGGGGACTTCTTCAATGGAGAACAGTTCAAGGCTAGTGGTCAAAAATAGAGTACAACCTGCACATCAATGTCCTGGAGTTGAGAGCAGTGTTCCTGGTGTTGCAACACTTTCACGACTACTTACCTCTGGGAACAGTTGCAATTCAGACAGACAACATGTCAGTGGTCTGGTACATAAACAAACAAGGAGGAACCAGGTCTTACCCCTTATGCAGAGAGGCCCTGAGAATCTGGCAATGGGCTGTGTCCACCGGACGCTTTCTCATAGCAACTCACATCCCGGGGACATCCAATGTAACAGTGGACAGGTTGAGCAGAGCCATCCTGTTACCTCATGAGTGGTCCCTCAAAAATCAAGTAGCGGAAAGGATTTTCCGCAGATGGGGCCAGCCTTGCTGCGACCTTTTTGCATCCCCCCTGAATGCCAAATGCAGAAGCTATTTCACCCTACTTCATCCTCCGGGAGCCGCTCCCAGGGATGCACTTGTGCACGATTGGCCTCCGAGTCTCCTATATGCCTTTCCTCCTGTTCCACTAATCTCGAAATTTCTGCAGAAAGCCAAAGGTCTTGAAAGGACGATCATCATGATAGCACCATTCTGGCCTCGACAAATCTGGCTTCCCTTTCTTCAAGCTTACGAAATAGAGGAACCTTGGACTCTGGACCCAGTGCCAGACCTTCTGACCCACTCGTCAGGAGTTCTTCACCCCTCTCTTTCATCCCTCAAATTGACAGCATGGCTGCTCCACTTCCCAGCTTAGCCACGTCAGATCTCTTGTCTCCAGCAGTACAACATATTTTGATCTCTTCCCACAAAGCCTCCACTAGAAAATTATACAAGAGCAAATGGAAACGTTTTGTGTGTTGGGCTTCCAAACAAGGTATTGATCCCTTGGTTGCTCCTATTCATAAGGTTCTAGATTTTCTATCTACTCTTTTTCATCAGGGGGCTTCAACATCCACCATAAGAGTACAGCTGGCCTGCCATATCTAATTTTCATGTGGGTGAAGGGGGCTCTACAATTATGTCTCATAGACTTTGTAGAGCTTTCAAGAAGGGAACGTATCATCTCCGACCACCCTTTCGAAGTCCGGTTTTTCCTTGGAACTTAAATCTAATGCTATCTCAGCTCATGTTATCACCCTTTGAACCAGCCTTGTCATGCCCACTTAAATATCTTTCCTGGAAAACCTTGTTTCTTGTTGCAATCACTTCAGCTCGCAGAGTCTCAGAGCTGCAAGCACTGTCAATTAGACCCCCGTATCTAATCTTTCACCCAGACAGGGTCTCCTTACGTACTAATCCGTCCTTTCTACCAAAAGTCTGCTCAGAATCTAATCTTAATCAGTCCATAGAACTTCCGACCTTTTTCAGGCACCATACCAATAAATTGGAATACATGTTGCACAAATTGGACGTGCAGATCAACTTTTTGTTTCGCATGCGGATAGTAAGAAAGGACTTGCAGTATCAAAAATCACGTTATCCAAATGGCTTTCGGACTGCATAAACTTTGTTTATTCATCTTCCAATCAGTCTATTCCGCTCAAAGCTAAAGCTCATTCTACTAGATCTGTTTCTACTTCCCTGGCCCATGCTGCTCGTTTACCGATAGATACCATTTGTGCAGCGGCTACCTGGGCTAGACCTCATACCTTTATCACTCATTACAAAGTGGACAGGGCTTTCTTTGGTTCCACTGTTCTCAGGAATGTTCTCCCGTGAGCCACCCGGGGTTTAGGGTGCTAGGGATGCTACCTGTGTGTAAGAACAAACGGTGAGATCGAACAACTTCACATAAAGAAGTTATGTTCTTAACATAACGTTCCATGTGAGTTGTACATCTCGCCTTTGTTCTTACATTTCTGCCCTCCTTCGCCCTCCGTGTTCTGGAAGAACAGGTACGACTGGTTGCTGGTTGTCTTTCTCATGGTCTCCTTAGACTGACTGTCTCTTGGTAATATACGTGTATATGTGTATGAATACGTATGCATGTGTAAGAGAATATGTCTTCTGTTGTCTGGTTTTCATAGCAAACTAGATTTGAGGGTTAGCAGGAGAGGATCATGGGATAGGGACTGTGCCTCGAGCTTCTCTTAGACGCAAAGCTTGGAATGTGGCCGACTCGGAGCTGAGGGATTGGCTCCGAACCCATGTGTAAGAACAAAGGCGAGATGAACAACTCACATGGAACGTTATGGTAAGAACATAACTTCTTTTTACTGTGCAGTGTACTTCTGTATTGTCTTCCCAAAGAAAACATCTACTCTCACATTTCCAGTATCTGACATTTATTGACTGGGAAAGCCTGACTGATCTTGCGCCATTTTTCAGCAGAGGCCAGTGGGGAAAAGCTCCACGGTACAAAATACAATGAGAAATTTGACAGTACAGATTAAATTACACAATACAAATTAAACAAGTAATATATTTGCTGTACAGGTTATACAAGTAACAAGAAAGCAGCTAGTAAGTAATTAATTTGCCATTTGGTTGTGCAAGTAAAATTATAGTACATACAAGAAAAGGTGAATAAAATAAAGATTAATAAAATAAGGTCAAATAGGTGACCATAGCTGTACAAAAAGGGATAGTTTGGCAGATGAGGAAATTCAAGTAGGAGGTGAGTAATAGGAAGGTGGGAAATATTAGAGTGAAGAATGCTGTAGAGTTCCTAATATAGGTCTAGAGAGGTTGTAGTAGCAGTTAGTTTGATGAGTTAGAATGTGAGGGGAAATGAGAGAAGGGTGTAGAGTTAGGACAGTCAGTTAACTAGGGGTGAGAAATTAGTATAGTAATGAAGAGAAGTATTTGATACTCAAAATCGAGAATGGGTAGAGAATTAATGTTGTAGGGGAAGAGGTGGGAAGGAGAGGGGGCGAGAGAGGACTAAAGAAAGAAAGATGGCAAAGATGTACAATCAGCATACAGTATTCTAATGTGACCATTCATCACAAGCCTGAACACACTCTCATACAACAGCAACAAACAAAGCTCCTAAGACACAATAATCTTTTTCTAAGTTTCACAATAGCAATACACAACAATTTTAAAAAGTATTGCTTTGCACCTTTAATGCTGAATTGTTGTTACATTTCAACACTTTCATCTAGGTAACTTCCTGTTTTGATTAGTACTCCTGCTTTGATTGCATTTCTTACTGCACATGTAGCTTATACATGATCTCATGTTGCATTCACAGTTCTACAAACAAGAACCTGATAAAGGCAGACCAGTTAAGATTCATAAAAAGTTGAAGCTTACAACTGTGTTGCTAATTTTTGGCAGGCTATGTATCTGTAACTCACTTTAGTTAAGCTGCTGCTGGCAGCCACTGCAGTTTACGTCATGTAGATTGAAGGCTCCAAGCATGATGATTATGTAGATATGGGCCCAACTCATGAATGCTTCTGAGTCACTCTTTCATAATGCCCAACTGTTGTCATAATCCTGCTAAGAGGCATTCTGTCTCATATACCTGCATTAGCACCTGCAGAGTGCACTGTGCATGTATGGGTTGATAACACAAATAGCTATGTTATGCAATATATTTTACATTTACAGCTGATGGAGGTGCTAAAGAACAAATCTGCTTTCAAAGCTAAACATGCGAGTGGTGAAAAGATGTAATGCAATTTCTCACACCTTTATGCCGTTCTGACATGGTAACATTTTCATTGCTATCTTTTTCACACCCGGACAAAAGTTTCATTATTGAGATACCCCATGTTGCACAGCAATTGGTGAAACACAAAACGGGCATGACAGGGCGATGCTAGCCACTATTCTCTTGAATGTGACCTATAGAGTATGACCATGGTTTCTGATGGCACTCTGTCTGGCAGTGCACCACAGTTGTGCAGTAAGGAGTCAAAATATTCTGGGACCACTAGGAGTGTCTGTCTTGGGACTTCTCTGAGAGTCCACAGTACAAGGTGGATGCCTGGCACTGACTTGTCACTGCTGCCTCAGATGCTGCTGGCATACTTCATTCTGCTGAGCTGTGCAGGCACCACTACAGTGACCTGAGGAGGCACCACCCTTACTTTCTGACCCGATGGGAAGAATAGGTCAGAGTAAGGGTACCTGAGATGTATTCTAAGTAGCTCTCCAGTCTGTAGAGATCATTAGTTTTGTGCTTAATACATTGCAGGTTGTAGGCATGTAACTAAATGGGAAAGATTTAAGGCATCTCTCTAACGGCCATAGAGGGTATGCTGGTAGTGTATATGACTATTCCAGTTGTATGTCGGTGCAGACAAGTGTTACAGTAATGATAAGTTCAGAAAGGCAAGTGGTCAGTGACTCAGTATGATACTTCAGCACTTTGTATGGAGACTAGCCGTCCCAAACCTGAGTGTAATTGGTGTAAGAGGTAATTCACCATCTGGATGTTTACCTGTGACCATTTTGTTAGTTAGTACATCATAGCACAGCACCCTTTATATGTCAGACATCAGTGTTGCTAATCAGCATATTAGAACTCATAATTTGTATGACATCATTTGACCTAATATATATTTTGCAGTTTATATAATGGTCCATCTTCCTCCTCACCAGCAATTTTCCTATTATTTTCCTCTAACTCATTCATTATTCTATTATCCTTATGGATTTTCCAAAATTGCACTAGCCTGCACCTGTCATGGGTATGCTTCCATATATGCATGACTTCTCAATATCTACTTTGCAATATTCTTCATGTGTCTGTATCATCTGTAGTTTCATCACAAGTCTGTACTACTCCTAATTGTTTTGAAGTACTATTTGAAATTGTAAAAGTGAATCTCAACTCTTTGTATTTGTAAGTTTCATCACTAGTCTGTATTACTCCTAATGATACATGTACTATTCAAAATTGTTTAAGTGAAACTTAATTTTTGTATAACTATCATTAATAAGCTGCTATAACCTAGATTGCTTGGAGCTTTTCTCCCCAGGACTCCATTGAAAACGGGTTTATTTTGGCCCAATGGACTATCCTGGTAAACCAACTACAAATAAATAAAATAAAATAAATACATTTTATAACAATTTCTCCATCTGTGCCCCCCACCCCTTTGCTGCTATACTTTCTTTTTAAAGTATTTTTGTGCTTGTTATGTTACTTCTCTGACTTTATTTTGCAGTTATGTACAGCAGTTGCCAAGGCAGTGACAGTGGTTAAGAGTGGCTGTACTGTCCCCTAGAGAGCCCTATTAGCACCTGCATCTCTCTGGGGCATCCAGATCTGCCTCCCTAGTTAATGCACTGAGGGACAGTAATGCTGCCATCTTTCCTGCCCCTGGTGGTGCTTCCCCAGTTGGGAGCACCATCATTGTCATTGATGGCTTTTTCAGGGATGGTGACTATGTTACCCCCAGGGAGCTGGTGGAGGTGGTGGTGGATCTGGTTGACCAGTATCCAGATGCCCTCACTTTTTTGTTGTCCAGCCCTTTCCTTCAGTATGTTTGCATGATGTCTCTGACTCCACTATCTTCTCCCACTTTCAGTATGTTAGTACCTCTCCTGTTAATCTTTATTTGTTTATGTGTTTGACCCCTCTGCCAACCCTCAACCCCTTACCATACCTTCACCTTCCCTTAAATCCTTCACTAGTTTCCCTCCCTAGGAAAAAAAAGAAAAGAGCATCTGCCCCAGAAAATGAAAAAAAAAAGAAATATTGTTGCCCTTCATCCTCTTCTCCCTCCCGTTCTTACCTCTCTGCCTTATTTTCCCAGCAGTCCTATACTCCCATTTCTACCCTTTTTATTTGAACAGAAAACAGATTTCATTAGAGAAGTGGCCCCTTTAAGATAATGGTCTACTTTTCTCCTATTCTCTCGTCTTAACGCATATGTATGATTAATGCATATGTATGATCTGACGTACGTGCACTCTCTTAGCTCAATACTTTTCCTCATTTGGTTCCATAGGTGCTGTTGTGGCTTTATTTCCCTTAAAAGAGATCCTCCTCTATGCACAAGCAGGATTAGTAATTAACTGCATTTTGAGCACTGACTTTTCACAGTGTGGACTGATAATGATCACTGTGCCCGATCCCACCCAGCAGGAGGCTAACCACCATTGCTATGAGTACTTTTCTTTCTTTCCCAGGGATTTCCCCCTACTACTTAATAAGTTTAGCCACTGTTTCTGGAGCCATTTGTATGGGTGATCCAGTGTAGCTGAGTTCCATTTTTGAATGCTTTTTTTCTGTCTCTTTGCCTACCAACCATGAGCCTTCCCACTTCAGGAGCTGTTAAACAGGCAAACAAACGGGGTTTTGTACCCCCTAGTGGCTGATGTGAGCACTTCTATTATCTGCCCTCCCCTAGCATGTGCATGCCCCCCTCCAAAAACAACCACAGACACACACACACACACACACACACACACACACACACACACACACACACACACACACACACACACACACATTCCTAGAGGGATAGCATCACCATCTTGGAAGACCAAGTCCTTCACTCCTGGTCTTTCAGTCATTGTTGCTGTGTCAGCTTCCACATGTATGGGAGCAATTTGGATGACCAGTGTTACCATTTCTCTCCCCACAGGATGGACAAGCTAGTATAAGCTACTTATTCCCACTGTCTGTGTTCAACTCTTCAGCAGAAAAGCCACTAATCCAGCTCAAGTCATCTGGTGTGCAGTCAAGGCTTCATCCCTATATGCCACAGAGCTAGGGTAGATGTGGTAGGAGAACCCCATTTTGGCAGCTTTAAGACAGGCTTACTAATCCCTATGATAGGAGACTTAGCCTTTACTGATTTTCCCCAAGTCTGACTGTTCTTCATTCTATTTTCCAGACTTTTTCCCTTTTCTCTTCTGTTTTATTATGCTTGGGATTTTCCTTATATTTTGGAGATTCTTTGTCTATAGAATGCTTTCCTAATGCTTTCAGATAAGCATGGTGCTATCACCCTTTGCATTTCTGTCTGTCTGTCACTCTGTGTAGGCATCTATTTATGTTTAAATCATTCTTTATTATGTTATACATTGATGACTATTGTGTGACATTACAGTGTTGTGCAAATGATAAATTTTTCTCCTCCTTTGTTATTTTACCAGGTTAAAATATGTTGAAAAGGCACATTGCAGGCTGCTGACAAGGAGCAGAGCAGATGGCCAATCAACTCTTTTGCAGTGCTGAGTACTAGAAAGGTCAATGCTTAGTGAACAGCTTGGAATTAGGATTACATTCTATAAATGTATGTATTTTGAATGCACAAAGGCCATATTAATATGATTTATGAGCAAAAAAATACTTCCTTCTGTCTTCTATGGAAAGAATGTTGGTTTTAAATTTGGGTAACCATTTCAAATATTTGGTCCTGCTACAGACAGTTCCTAAATATAGAGACTGAATGGCCAACAGAACTGACTTACATATATTAAGTCCGAGATGCCAGTTCTTAGAATATTCCCTTTTCTCCAAGGTATGGTGATCTCAGTATTGTATATATAAATTTGGGGAGTATGGGTGGGTTTGCAGTCCCCCCCCCCCGCAACAAGACTTTTGAAGGAGAAGAGCAATTTTTGTAATTTGCTCTTCTGCATTTTTGGTCTTTTTTTTTCTGCTTGTCAGCTGTATGCATTTTGCGTGCCAGTATTGCAATAGGGAGCCTTCAATTTATTTTCACGTTTATAGAAGCATAGAAATGCAACTGTTACAAAGCTGTGACAGAGTTACGTAACAACAAAGATGATGTTTAATGTCTTTCCTTTAATGGTTAAGGTGTTTACCTCACAGGCATAAGGTACAGTGTTTGTTTACTACCTTCGGGATGGGGGTCATAATTGTTAAAATGTTATTATTTAAACTGTAGTTGTTTTTTGAATAATTTTTAAAGATTGTAAAATTATTGTTCTTAAAAATGTTTTGGAATACTTTGGAACTTTTTTCCCGGGCCTCTGTGAAATGGACTCCTACCCAGTTGGACTTTTCCAGTAATCAAATGTCAATAGATAAATAAAATAAATAGATATGGGTAAGTGTAGCCATAAATGACAGAAACATAAAAGTTAGGGGAAAATAAGTAATAGCCTTTGGTCCACTTATGTTGTTCAGCTCTCAATTCACTGTGTAATTTTCGGAGTAGAGAATGTGAAAGGACAAAGATTTATTATTTTCTATGACCCTCTTTTTCTAAGAAGAGCTGTTTACATTAATTGGATCCACATCAATATACCAAATGAGTTTTACTTGAATACTGTTCAAGCAAAGCAAAAAAAAAAAAAAAAAGCTTTTTTTGGTGATCAGAAAACCAGTCTTTTCTTACAGGGTAATTGCCCCTGCACCTCATGTGGTTGAAGAATCACACATACTCCAAGCTTATATATACACCAACTCAGAGGATGCACAATAGTGGGGGAAAATACATCTTCAAATATTGCCCAGAGTTGTTTCAGCCAGTGAGTTGACCAAACAGCATTCAGTTTAAAGCCATTTTGTGGAGTGATATGCTCCCCATTAAGTTATGTTGAATGTATATGGATATAACCACTTTTTCTTTAGAAAGGTCTTGTGTTCATCCAAAATTCCTTGAGTAAAGAGCAAAACTCTGTTTCCAATTTTCTGTAGGTTACCACATTCTACAATTTAATCTAGGTTAAGGTGTGTGTGTGTGTGTGTGTGTGTGTGTGTGTGTGTGTGTGTGTGTGTGTGTATACATATATATATATATATATATATATATATATATATATATATATGTGTGTGTAGGCAGGCAACTGTGATGAAGCCATAGTATATTCAGTTATAATCATGGATGTTGAATAAGTTTATATTACTATGTAAGTAAACTGACAGCTTAAGATAAGTCAAGAGGAAAGCTCCAAGTATTTTAGTCAGTGCGTTCAACTTCTCCATTCAAGCATTGAGAACACTTTTCAAATAATAAGCTAATTCACTGAAAAAGTTAATAAGAACAATAGGTTTTGTATCCATGTGCATTTTCTGAATAATAAGTGGGGAAACTCTAATGTGTGTAAGTACTAAGTTAGTGATTTACTAGTAAATCAAACAAAAAATGATGGGTACTTCAAAAATACGAGGCAAAGTCAGGGAGATTCTGCAAAATCAGAGACAGATGAAAGGAATGAATTTTACAGATTCTCACCCATCCTAAGCACACAATGCACTACAAATTTCACTTTAGTTCATCAGAGTGTTAAAACTGTTACACAGAAGAGATGCCATGTAATAAATATTGCACTATGTCAAATGCTGGAAAAACTAATTAAGATGGATCACAGCCACATTTCAGGGTCAAATGAACAAGCATCCCCAAAAGTAAACACTGAATTTTGGCTACTACAGTCAATTTATACTAATCAAGCTTGAAGTAAGTACTGGTTACAGAACTAAGTGAGCAGCACAGGAAACTCTGTCACCTCTTTTCTTTTACTGAGCATAACAATATTTTTAGCAATGAGGCTGTTTTCTGAGAAAGTCCTAGTAAACTGTAGTTGTTACTCCATGAAAGAAAGGACTAGATCCTTGCTTTCTGAAATGATTTGATTGTTTATCTTTTGTAACCCGGTGGGGTCCATATAGTTGTTGATCCTCCAGGTATACAAGAAGTTGTAGGCTAATTCTTACAACAGCATAAAGGAGCCCACCATACTAGTTACATTTTAAAAAGCACATGGAAAGGACAGAGAGAGAGAGAGAGAGAGAGAGAGAGAGAGAGAGAGAGAGAGAGAAGTGAATGGACAAAACAGAGGTCATGAAAGTGCTGAAGAAAAGTTAAGACCTCAGCACAGGCACTGAATTCAAACTCAGTACATTTCTTTCAGTTTTTAATGAATAGATGTAAGAGTGTTCAATCTCGCCGTTTGTTCTTACACACGGGTTCGGAGCCGATCCTCGGCTCCAAGTCGGCCGAATTGCAAAGCTCTGAATCTCAGAGAAGCTCGAGACCAGCCCATATCCCACAATCCTGCCTGCCATTACTCAGATCTAGTTTGCCACTGCAACAGATCGGATCGAGGAGAGCTCGGACCAGATAGAAACTTGAGTTGTTGTTAATATTTTCAGATAAGAATTCTAATTTTTTTCTTTCTGATATTTCCTTATAGTTAGTAGTTATTGTAGAAGTGCTGTGTGTGTGTGATATATATATATATATATATATATATATATATATATATATATATATATATATACATACACATACCCATTTTTCTTCTTCAGGCACCCTTTGTGGCCTAACCCTTTTTCTTGGGTGTGTTTTTTTTTGTGAGTGTTTTCTGTATATAACCTTTTTCATATACATATATTGCTATAGGATTAGTAATTTTTTTCTATTATCATAGTTATTGTCATTATTGCTGTACTATGTCAGAAAAAGCCAAATCTGGCTTTAAAAGATGTCAGTGTGGGCAGAAAATGTCCATTACTGACAATCATGCTTCCTGTGTCTACTGTCTTGGCCCTCTCCATCTCCAAGAGGATTGCTCTATTTGCCATTCCTTTAGTGGGAGGGTCATGACAGATAGACGCAGGAAGCTTATTGACAGAGGATTGTTGAAGCCTGCCTTTCAAGAGGCTTTGGACAAGTCGGATCATGCTTCTAAATCCTCGAAGGGGTTGAAGATGTCGGAGCCCATGTCATCGGCTCCGAGTTCATCTTCTCGGGTTCGTTCGCCGGTGCCACAGATCCCAGGGCCGAGCGTCGAACATTTATCTTTTCCTTAGCCCCAGATCTTGGAACCGGTGTCAGAACTGCCACCACCGTCCATTCTTCGGTCGGTGCCATCTTCGGCTCCTTCGACCCGTTCTTCCAGACCCTTGTCTGACACAGATGTGGATCGTGTCATGCAGAAACTCATGGAAAACATGGCCCTTTCCAAGTTAATTGCAGTTTCCTCCCAATTGGTGTCGAAACTAGAAGGCCTCCCCATATCTCCAACGAGTCCTCCTTTGAGACCCATCCAGATCTCGGAGCCGGGAGAAGATGACCTGATGATAGCGGAGCCCTCGGTGCCGAAACCGTCCATTGCACGATCGACACCTTTGACTTCGACTCCTTCGGAACCGTTAGGGGAGTCGCGGAGCTGACAGTCTTTGCTCGGTTCTGGGACCGACAGTCGTACCGACCTGTCGGTGCCAACTCTCCCTCTTGGGGCCTCAGCACAGACTGGTTCGGCTCCGTCCTTGGGGTCGGAGCCCACGGCACCTGGTTCTGGGATGCTTCCGTGTTCTTCGGAACCCGGGGAGCCCTCGGCCAGGGGTTCGGGGGCCTTTGACCTTATGAGGAACGTATTGTCTGCACAGACAACTACATCATCAGGGGAATCTTCTCCTTCCCCAAAAGGGCCACTTTCTGTTTCTGCTCCCACGATCCATCCCAAGCGTCGAGCCCAATTGCCTCAGCCACCCCCAGAGGGTTCCCCCTGTTCCTTGGAGGCCTCACCAGAAGACCCCTCTGATGAGGTCCGAAGGAAACGGTTGTGCAAGAGGAGGCACATAGATTCCCCACAGGAATCTCTAACGTCTGACACCGACTTGGATGAGGCAGAGGTGTCCCCCAAATCACCCTCGGAGGATGTGTCATTTGCAGACATCCTGGAGATCTTGAAACAGAGGGGTGATTGGCAGTCCCTAGCCCCCTCTGAGGATGAGTCGGTGCTGCTGAAGGCTTTTGGGGCTCAACCTTCTACCTCCTGGGTGACCCCACCCTTCGATGAATTAATGGATTTGATTGCTCGAAGGGCGTGGGAGACACCTGACACAGTGGAACCAGTCCCTAGGAAACCAAACAAGTTCATCACTGCCCCCCAAGATAAATCTTATCTCACCAAGGGAGTCCCTGTCGACGCTATGGTGGCGGCAGCCACAAAAAAGGAGATGTCTGAGTCTTCCTCATCTGTTCATCCTCCTAACAAGGATTCTAGGACTATGGACAGATATGGGAAGCACATTTTTAGTTCAGCGACTTTTTCCATGCGTTCGCTAAACTACCTGACCCATTTCACACGTTTGCAGAGGGATCTCATCAAGGAACTGACAGATACCCTCCAGGGTAACACAGATGCTGCTGTTTCAGAAAAGGTAACAGCACAACTTAACACCCTCACCTCCATAGTAAACTCATCCATGAGGCTCCTCTCGTATGCAGCCGAGGGATCGAGTAGAGCTGCAGCTTCAGCGATTGCTCTTCAAAGACAATCATGGATGTGGCTGCGCTCCTTTGCGGAAGCCTTCAAGTCTTTCTTTGCCAATGCCCCTTTTGATGGTGCCACACTTTTCGGGCCCAAGGTTAAGGAGACTCTCACTCGGTGCGAGCAAGAGGGAAAGACCCTGTCTGCTGTCAGGGTCCGTTTTTCCGCTCCTACTAGACCGTACCCCAAATGGCAATGAGGCAGAAAAATGTGGTTCTGTAAGAATCAGGGATCTTTCCAGACCACACAGAATGATACCCCCTCCAGAGGCAGAGGAGGGGGTAGAAATGGAAGACGCCGCCCCGGCGACAGAGGGGGTCCGCATAACCAAGGCAACAGGGATTCCGTCCCTGGGAAGCCTTTCCAGCACTCCTGAAGGGAGGCCCGGCTGTCCTGCTCTGGAGGCAGTCGGGGGTCGCTTAGCTTTATACCCACTGGGCTGGCTAAACATTACTTCAGATTCTTGGATAGAAAGCATTATAATCAGAGGATACAAAATCCCCTTCATTTCAACACCACCTCTACAAAGAAAATTTCCAGACATGCCACCCCGTCTGCGAAAGCTAGCAGCTGTAGAAATTTCAAAGCTGCTTGGAAACAGAGTCATCCAACCAGTCACGGCGGACCAAAGAGAATTTGGAACTTACTCAAGGTTCTTTTTAGTTCCAAAAAAGACAGGGGACTGGAGACTGATCTTAGATCTCAGCCATCTCAACAACTTCATAAAGAAGGAAAAGTTCTGGATGGTCACGCTTCAATTGATCCTTCCATTCTTACAGAAGGACGATTGGATGTGCTATATAGATCTCAAAGACACGTACTACCACATCAAAATGGCCAGACTGTCCAGAGATCACCTGTGCTTCCGGCTGGGGCCAGTCACTTTCAGTTTCGAGTTCTGCCCTTTGGACTCACCTCAGCCCCCAGGGTATTCACCAAATGCATGGCAGTAGTTGCGGCTCACTTGAGACGACAAGGATTCTGGGTGTTTCCCTATCTGGACGACTGGCTCCTCACCGTCACCACCGAGCGTCGCCTATTGCAAGCCAGAGACTATACAATCGGCCTTTGTTCCCACTTAGGGATATCCATAAACTTCGAAAAGTCTTGCTTATCACCCTCACAGTGTATTTCCTTCATCGGAGCAGATCTAAATACACGATCGACACTACTGAAACCCCCCCCCCCCCAGTAAGAGCTTCAATGCTCAAACAGCAGGTCCTACTTCTTCTAGTCAGCAAGAAAGCCCCAGCCAAACTGGTGTTAAAAGTGTTGGGACTGATGGCAGCCACACTAATTGCAGTCCCTATGGGAAGGTTACACATGATGATTCTTCAATGGCTGCTCTTTGCGCAGTGGTCGTTCCAACACCTACCCCTAGCGCACGAGATCAGGATAACAGAATCTTGCAGACGGGACCTCTCATGGTGGGTGCGCGATCAGAACATCATTGTGGGTCGTCCGTTCGTTCTACCCAGTCCAACAGCCATAATAACCACGGACGCTTCCCTGATAGGGTGGGGGGGCCTTTTTCAGGGAAGACCAGTCCAAGGAGAATGGTCCAGCACAGAGTACACTCTACATATAAATGTTCTGGAGTTGAGGGTGGTGTTCCTGGCGTTGCAACACTTCCAAGCCCTCTTACCTCTAGGAACAGTAGCAGTTCAGACAGACAACATGTCTGTAATCTGGTACATAAACAAGCAAGGGGGAACCAGGTCTTACCCATTATGCAGAGAGGCCATGAGAATTTGGCAAATGGGCAGAGTCCACGGGTCGCTTTCTGATAGCAGTGCACATCCCGGGGTCATCAAACGTCATTGCAGACAGGTTGAGCAGAGCCATCCTGTTACCTCACGAGTGGTCCCTCAATTCACAGACGGCGGAAAAGATCTTCTGCAAATGGGGCCAGCCTTGCTGCGATCTGTGTGCTTCCCCATTGAATGCAAAATGCAGAAGCTACTTTGCCCTTCTACTCCCTCCGGGGGATGTCCCCAGGGACGCACTGATACACGATTGGCCCCCAGGTCTCCTATATGCATTCCCACTGACTCCATTGATTCCCAGATTTCTACAGAAAGTCAGGAGCCTGGAAAGGACTATAATACTCATAGCCCCATTCTGGCCTCGTCAAATATGGTTTCCCTTTCTTCGAGCTCATCAAATAGAGGAACCATGGATTCTGGACCCAGTGCCAGATCTGCTGACACATTCGTCGGGAGTTCCTCACCCGTCTCTACAGTCCCTCAAACTAGCAGCTTGGCTGCTCTGCTTCCCTGCCTAGCCAGGTCTCATCTACTCCTTTCGTCAGTTCAACACATCCTAGTTGCTTCTCATAAAGCCTCTACTACTAAGCTCTATACGAGTAAGTGGAAACGCTTTGTATATTGGGCATCTAGTCAAAACTTACATCCCTTGGTAGCTCCTCTACATAAAATTTTAGAATTCTTATCCATCCTTTTTCACGAAGGAGCTTCTACTTCCACTCTAAGAGCACAGTTGGCGGCCATATCAAACTTCCATATTGGTGAGGGAGGTTCTCCCATTATGTCTCACAGACTTTGTAAAGCCTTTATGAAAGGAACCTGTCTATGTAACTGAAAGGTATCATCCCTTGAACATATAAATTGAGATTTAGGTATATTTTTAACAATGTGTGGTGGATGAAAGCTGGACGCGTGGAGGACTGTGTTGTATTCAGGATATTTCCTCATAAGACGATGATACCTTTCAGTTACATAGACGGGATCTTACACATAGATTCCGTGAAAGAGGTTACCCTATGGGACATGTTCTGCAGGCCAGCAGTTGGGCCAATAGATCATCTAGGCAGAATTTGCTTATATATAAATCCAGAGAACAGGTAACTGCACAGGCAACCAGGTTAGTTACAACATATTGTAGGAACTCGGAAGTACTTATAAATAGTATTCAGAGAAACTGGAACATCTTATTAAGCCACCCTGACTTATCGGATATAATACCTGAAAAATGTTTATTTTCTTTTTGCAAAGGAAAGAATTTCGCTTCATGTTTTAGCCACTATAAACATACACATTCTGCTAGCACTTCACAATCAAGACAAATTTCCTTAACTGGTGAACGTCTTTGTTGGATGTTTCCCTTGTGGACATTGTGTTAATTGTGATAAGATTATGAAATCTAAACAATTCACAAGTAGGAATTCCTCTAAGGTTTATGAAATTCGGTTCTTTGCAAACTGTAGTAGTGAGTGGCTTATTTATTTGGCCACATGTAATTGTGGGTCTTTCTATGTTGGTCAGACATTGAGACCCTTAAAATTATGTATTTCAGAACATATTAGTAATATTAGAACTAAGAAAAACGATAGTGCACTGTTCAAACATACTTTAAAACATAATACTGCTAAATTTTCCTTTATCATTATAGATATGATCAGGGACAATAAATTGAACAAGACTGGCTGGCACACTATCTTGGATACTAAAGAAAAGAAATGGATTACCAAATTAGGTGCTTTGTTTTCACCTGGATTAAATGAGAATTTTTGAGTGGACCAATGAGATCTAAGCTATTGTATATTTAAACTGTCACATTTCTCATTCATGTTTTTTCACCGAAGCAGGCTGTGCTTTTTGCCAGCCGAAACCGGTCTGATGTATTTGATGGATGTGATGTGTATGTTATAATCTCTTTTTATTAAAGAGGTTGGATTTTATTTGTACTGGATTAATTTCTAGTTTGCTGGCTCCGTTTTGTTTTTTTTTTGTGCTTATGGACATTTATTGGTGCCGTGCAACGTTTCCCGTGCAGGAGGCTGCATTTGACTGTCATATTTTGTTTCTCATAATATGTGCGGTTTCCTGCAAATCACTGAGGATAGAAGTCACTAAATAATGACACACATTTGGGTTCTAGATGTCATATCCTTCAGAAAATGCATGCTAGCACAAAACCTATGATATGATTCTATCAGCTTTCTAAGTTTATCAGAGCAATCTTTAAAATATGACACTGTTTTGGGTCTTTGTACCCCATTATTTTAGGCTTTGTCCAAATTTCTTGTGCTAAGAGGTTGGGATGTATGATTCCAACTCAAGTAATTCTGAAGTATAAAGTGGCAGATAAAATCATAAAATACAGGCATGTCCTGACAAGTTGGAGTCACAGGCATGTCTTACTAGTGTTCCATTACTTAAAAACATTACCAAAACAGATAACCTTCCAGAGAAGTCTCAGTCCTTTAGTGTATACTGTTAAAAATTAATCTGCCCACCTATATAATCCTTACATCTCTGAAGTGTACATGCATACAATGCTGAAGGCCACACATTTAGTCTGCCCACCTGTATAACCCTTACATCTCTGAAATGTACATGCATACAATGCTGAAGGCCACACATTTATAAATGCATAAGTGGGAAGTGATGTGATCTACATTGCTGCTTAATATCTAATACAGTATGTAAGAAAGTCTGAACACTGTTCATACTGGTGCCCTTGAGTCCTTGTACATAATCTGCACTGATTTCTACCAGTGTTTTTGGGACTTTGAAGCATCACAGAGCTGTCCAATCAGCTTTCTTGGCACCTTGTTATATGCTTTCTCCAAGTCTAGTAATGCATATTGAACTCTTTCCTCACCACTAGCTTCTTTTCAGCTCTCTGTCTCACTGTAAAATATCCTGTAACTTGTGCTGTATCCTGGTGTGAATCTGAACTGCTTATCTCCTATCTACTACTCTGCATATTGCTTTTATCAGTCATCCTTTCCATCGCTTTCATGCAGTGTGACAGGAGTTTGATACCTCTGTACTACCCATAGTTGTCAATGGCACCTTTGTTCTTGTACACTGGCACAAGAATGCTTATTGTCTAGTCATCAAGGATGCACCTTTCTTTCCATACTGCTAAGAGTACCATCTGGAGCCATTTCTTCATCTGAGCCTGCAGCTTTCCCTGACATTATTTTCCTTAGTGTTGTTCTTACTTCTTCAAGGGCAGACTCCTCTTTTTCTTCATCATAGGCTGTGTCTGTTGTTTATGTGGGATTTTCTTCAATTAGAAGCTGCTGGAAGAGCACCTCCTATTTGTCTTTGATGTCCTGCAGACTGGTGTGCAGGGTATTGTTGGCATCCCTTATGAAGGGTGTGAGATAACTGTCTTCTTTATCTTTGCCTTGAAACCTAATAGTTTCTTTCTGCCATTTGCAGAGTCATTTTCTGGAAGCTGGTAGACTGCCTCTGATGCCTTCTTCTTTGCTATTGCAACTGCTGTCAGACTCTTTGTTAGTCAACCAATATTCCTTGTTAGTTTGGTACGTCTTTTCTATCTCCCACTTCTTCCTGCACTCCTTTTTTCTTTGATGAATTACTGTACTTCTACATTCTACCACCAACTTTCCTTATGTACCTTATTTCCATACCTAGCCTGGCTGGAAATCTGTTCTGTACTCCTCATACAGAAACTACCATTTTTCAACTCCAGCAATTTCCTCTTCTTCCTGAGGTGATAGAGCCCTGAGTATTTCCTTGAACTGTTGTCCTTTCTCTCTAGTCAAGTTCAAGGTCTTCAGGCTAGTCTCTGTTGACCTTAGGGACCTTCTCTGACCATTTCTTGCAGCTGATTGTAGCAACCAGTGGTTTATGCTGTGGGGTAACTGTTTCACTGAAGTGACTTTCCAATCTCTGATTCTTCCCTATTGCCCTTTCCTTACTAGGAGAAAGTCTACCTGAGTTGCATGTTGACCACTCTTGTACATGATCTTGTGACTGCCTTGCTTGCTGAATGACGTGCTGGCCACCATCAACCCAGTTGCCAGGCAGAAGTCTAGAATGGCCTCTCCTTCTATATTCCTTTTGCCCAACCCATGTGGACTGAGTTTTCATATCCTGTTTTGTCTTTCCCAATATGAACATTCAGGTCCTTCATTATCAACATGACCTCATCTTGTCCTGCTTTATCTAGTAAGTCCTGCAACTGCAGCCTAAATGCATTCTTTCCGTCGCCATCAAAACCCTGCCCTACTTTGAGGCATAACCTGAGATTATGAATATTGTGATATCCTTAAACTGATTGACATGAGTCTGATGACATCCCTTACTGTCTCCTGAAGCCTCACATTCACCACAATTCCCACTCTATTTCTAGTCTGTCCTGCCTATGAGTACTAGAATCTGGATCCCGTGCCAAGTGGTTGCACTGCCCTTCCATTTTCCTGGATATAGAGCATGTCTAGCCTCCTCCTTACCATCATATCATCTACTTCTAAGCTCTATCCTGTCAGGGAACCTGTACTAAGTGTAGCAATCCATAGATCTGAAGTAGGAGATTCATTTGTCTGCAACCTGTGGGTTATGTATCCGATATCGGATCCGAACCGGCATGGTTTTCCAGCTATGGATCCGAGCTCTCAGCTCCTCCCCTCACCCATAACGCCCTGCTCTCCCTATGTGACCTCAGATCTAGTTTGCCGCACTGGTGACCAGATTGGATTTCAGAGCTCTTCAGCTAAGTGTTTGTTATTCTCTTTGCAAGTGTTAAATTTAAAATTTTTAGTTAGTTTTGTGTGAAAGTGTTAGGTTCCCCATCCTTAAAGCTTAAAAGTTAAAAGTTTTAATAACTTTTTATAACTTTTATTTATCCCTCCCCTCGCTGGTGCGTAGTGTGTGTTTGGGCCTATGTTTGTCTTTGGCTAGTTAGCACTTATTATTTTAAAGTAGAAGTATCCTTAGGATGTCTGAAGCCCCTAAGGCTTTCTTTTCGAAGTGTTCCGAGTGTGGCCATAAGCTTTCTCCTGCTGATGGCCACACTCGGTGCGTTCAATGCCTTGGGGTTGAACACCTCACTTCTGGATGTTCCATTTGTGCAGGGTTCAACCCCAGGGCATTGAAGGAGCGGAGGTTGAAGCTGGTCCTGGCGGGACTTTTGCCCCCGGACACGGCTTCGACTACCGCTCCTTCAGGGGGTACCGTGTCCTCGGTTCCCTCCTCTCTGGCTCCCCCTCCTCCACCTGGGACTCAACCTCCCTCTAGTGGTTTGGAGGAGAGGGAAGCAAGAAAAAAGGACCGGAGGGAGAAGCACCATAAGTGGCGGGCCGAGACCTCTGTTTCGGCCCCACCTGCAAAGCGGGCTTCTCCTCCGGCCTCCTTGTCTGCTGGTTCTCCCCCTCCTCGGCTCCGGTCTCCAGTGTGCTTCTCACTGGGACCTGAGGAGGAGGAGACCCGATCTCCGTCGAGGCTATCGAGGAGGCACTCAAGGCCTACCTCGGTAGCCTCGTCGAGATCCACATACAGTTTATCTGACGCTGATCTGGACCGGATGATGAGAAGGTTCATCCAGGCCCAGATGCAGATGGGAGTGCTCCTGCCTCCCCCCCCCTCTGGGGGCGAGCTCGACACCTTTTTTCAAACCTATAGCTCCTTCTCCGTCCCGCTACCCGGGTTCGGAGCAGTTGGAGCCGAGCAGCTTCGGAGCCGGGGGTGGGTCGGATCCGATAGTACTGGGTACTTCAGATCCGACCCTGCCCTTGAGTGCTTCGGATCCGACCTCTCGGAGCCTGGATCCGAGCTTCGGATCCGGGGGGATCAGTGTTCCTTCGACGCCGTCGGTGTCGGAGCGCACTGCCCCCACGGATCCGAATGCCTCGGGGCCGGCTCCGATCCACTCTTTGGATCCGAGGGGGAGCCGATTATCGGATCCTTTGGTCGAGGTTGGCTCCCCCTCGGCTTTTGATGTAGTGGAGTGGGCCCTGTTGAGGGTTTCCGGACCCCCGGCACTTGCTTCGGCTCCTTCCCGCGCTCCGTCTGCACTGGGCCAGGCTTCCACCATCCGGCCACTGGGACAGCCCGCTCCTTTGCCCCAAGTTGTTCCATTGGAACATGACACCACTTGCGAGGGGTCCTCGGACAGCCCCCCTGAGGATGCACCTCGCAAGCATACGTGTAAAAGGAGGCACATAGACTCCCCCGAGTCTCTCACAGAAGACACGGATTTGGAGGAAGGGGAAGGCTCCCCAAGATCACCCCCCGAGGATGTCTCCTTTGGAGACATCATGGAAATGCTTCGCATAAGGGGGGGGGTGGTCTGCCCCCAAGTCTTCCTCGGACGAGTCCGTGTTCTTGGAGGCATTTGAAGCGGGCCCGTCTACCTCTTGGGTGTCCCCTCCTGCCAACCCCCTGGTGGACCTAATTACCACCAGGGCGTGGAAGGATCCGGACACCGTGGAGCCAATCCCCAAAAGGCCAGACCTCATCCTTAGTCCCCCGGCAGACCGTGCCCACTGGAGCAAGGGGCCTCCGGTAGATGCCATGTTGACGGCTGCAGCCACCAAGAGGGAACTTGCCCAGGAGAGTCCCTCAGTCCATCCTCCGAGCAAGGAGTCTCGGATGATGGACCGCTTGGGGAAGCGAATGTTTAGTTCAGCGACCTTTTCAGTGAGGGCGCTAAACTACTTGGCACATGTGATCAGGATGCAGAGCGATCTTATCAAGGAATACGCTGCATCTCCCCCCAGAGTCCATGTCGGAGGAGGACAAACTGTTGCACTCCACCCGTATGGCCACTCTCAGGTCCGTGACTATTACCTCTATGCGGTTACTGTCCCATGCTACGGAGGGAGCCGCTAGAGCTGCAGGGGTAGGCCTAGTTACTAGACGTCAGGCCTGGCTCCGACATTGTGATTTCATGGAGCCCTTCAAGGCGTCATTCGCGAACACTCCCTTCGATGGTTCTGCCCTTTTTGGCAAAACTGTTCGTGATACTTTGACCCAGAGCGAGAAGGACGGGAAGACGTTGTCTGCCATCGGAATCCGCTTCTCTGTGCCCCAGAGGCCTTATTCTAGGAACCAAAAGGGCCAAAAGAAAATGTCGTTCCGGAAGTCGCAGCAGTCCCAACCCGCTCCGGACAACCAGTCCTTCCATGGCAGAGGAGGACAGGGAGGACACCGCCCCAGGGGCAGAGGGGCTCCCAGGAACTTCGGGTCCAGAGAACCTTTCTCTGAACGGCCCGCGCAGCAGCCCTGAAGGGTTGCCCGGCTGCTCCACTCTGGAGGCAGTCGGGGGACATTTTTCGGAGCACCTAGTGGCATGGGAGTCCATAACATCAGACCGCTGGGTCCTCCGCATCATATCCAGAGGATACCTCATTCCATTTCATCACATCCCAAAATTGAAGTCCCTCCCCGATGTTCCACCCGGTCAGTGGGAGGCCGCTTTGGCAGAAATTGGCCATCTGCTGAAGAAAAGAGCCATCCAGCCCGTCCCCCCAGACCAGATCGGATCAGGGTTCTACTCCAGGTTCTTTTTAGTGCCAAAAGACGGGGACCTAAGACCAATATTAGACCTGTCACTCTTAAACCTGGCAGTTCCCAAGGAGAAGTTCCGAATGGTTACCTTGCAGTCCATTCTCCCCCTTCTTGGAGAAAATCACTGGATGTGCTCTGTAGACATCAAGGATGCGTACTACCACATTCTAATGGACAGACGCTCCAGGAGGTTTCTTCGCTTCCGGCTGGGAGCCAGTCACTACCAATTCAGGGTCCTTTCCTTTGGTCTCACCACAGCCCCCAGGGTGTTCACCAAAGTATTAGCAGTGGTAGCGGCCCACCTGAGGCTTCAGGGGGTACAGGTCTTCCCATACCTGGACGACTGGCTCCTCACTGCCCCAACAAGGCATCTACTGTTATTGGCGCGAGATTCCTTTCTCCATCTAGCTCCCCGCCTGGGCATCACAATAAATGCAGAAAAGTCCAAACCTAGCCCCTACGCAATTCATAGATTTTATAGGTGCCAGGTTAGACACGAGACAGTTAAGAGCCTTCCTCACTGCGGACAGAGTTCAGAATCTGCAGCTCCAGGTGCGGGCCATCCTCCACTCCAGCTCAGTTCCGGCGGAGTTGGTCCTGAGGGCTCTAGGGTCCATGGCAGCAGCGATAGCTCTTCTTCCTCTCGCCAGGTTCAATATGCGGGTCCTTCAATGGACACTCCTAGTTCAGTGGTCTTATCTTGCTCTTCCTATGCATCATCCCATTGCGATCAGCAAGGCTTGCAAGCGGTCCCTCCTGTGGTGGCTCCACTCACAAGATCTCCACGGAGGCCGCCCCTTTTGTGCTTCTCCCCCTCTCGCCACGGTGACCTTGGAGGCCTCCCACCTCGGGTAGGGGGGGCATTTTGCAGGCCGGACGGTCCAAGGCACGTGGAACGATTCAGAGACCTTACTGCATATCAATGTTCTAGAGATGAGAGCAGTGCTCTTAGCGTTGCAAGCACTACAGGCCTTTCTTCCCTCGGGAACTATTGCAATTCAGTCGGACAACATGTCTGTCGTCTGGTACATCAACAAACAGGGGGGATCCAGGTCTTACCCTCTTTGTCGAGAAGCCATGAGAGTGTGGGAATGGGCAATCTCCACCAACCGCTTTCTCATCGCAACGCATATTCCGGGTCGGTCTAACATCCTTGCAGACAAACTCAGTCGCACCATTCTCTCCCCTTACGAGTGGTCTCTCAATGCTGAAGTAGCGAAATGCATCTTCGCACGGTGGGGAACTCCTTGTTGCGATCTTTTTGCGTCTCCCTCAAACACCAAGTGCGACAGTTTTTTCGCTCTAATCCCTCCTCCCGGAGATACCCCAAGAGACGCTCTGGTGCATGCTTGGCCCCCCGGTCTTCTTTATGCTTACCCCCCTTTGCCTCTGATGCTCCAAGTTCTTCAGAAAGCCTCTCGGTTGGGGTGCAGAATGATTCTCATTGCCCCATTCTGGCCTCGACAGATCTTGTTCCCTTTCCTAAGGTCTCACTCAGTGAATCCACCTTGGATTCTAGATCCCATTCCGGATCTGATATCTCACCCGTCCCATCTATCAACCCCGAATCTGGACAACCTGAAGCTAACTGCTTGGCTGCTCCAGTTCCACTCCTAATCAGGACTCCCGGTATTTCGTCTCCAGTTAAGGCCAATCTGGTAGCGGCTCATAAACCATCTACCAGGAAGGTTTACCGCAGCAAGTGGAAACGGTTCTCCATTTGGGCGGAGCGGCAAGGTCTAGACCCCTTCACAGTTCCCCTTCCTCTGGTGCTTGACTTCCTAACCACTCTTTTTAATGATGGTGCCAGCAGTTCCACGGTCAAAGTGCAACTTGCGGCAATTTCTCACTATCATATTGGTCGAGACTCCAGTCCACTGATGTCTGCCAAATTGTGTAAGATTTTCCTAAAAGGTACTTTTCTCCTTAGACCCCCTGTAAAGCAAGTGGTTCCTCCTTGGGACCTTTCATTGGTTCTTCAGGCCTTGACCGCTCCCCCCTTCGAACCTGCGGCTATGGTAGATCTGAAATTTTTATCTTTCGAGACGGCCTTTTTAGTAGCCATTACCTCGGCCAAGAGAGTTTCAGAACTTCAAGCCTTATCCATCAAGCCTCCTTACTTGGTCTTTCATCCGGACCGTGTATACCTCAGGACCAACCCATCCTTTCTTCCTAAGGTAGCTTCTGAAGCAAACATTAATCAATCCATTAACCTCCCTGTTTTCTTTCCTAAATATCAAAACAAAGGTGAATACAAGCTACATTCCTTAGATGTTCACAGGCAACTTCGATTTTATCTGAACAGGACAGCTGGTCATAGGCAATCCGACCAGTTGTTTATTTCCTTTGCTAAATTCAATTTGGGTAAACCAATTTCCAAAGTCTCCTTATCACGCTGGATTTCGCAGTGCATCTTACTGGCTTATCAAGCTTCTGGAAGGCCCGCACCGGAGGGAGTACATGCCCATTCAACCCGGTCAGTCTCTACTTCAGCGGCCTTTAAAGCTAGGATTCCTCTGGATGATATTTGTTCAGCAGCCACTTGGGCTTCATCTCACACCTTTATTTCCCACTACAAGTTGGATATTACATCTAGAGGTAGAGCATCCTTTGGCTCCGCGGTGCTCCGGAATATCCTTCCATGATGGCCGCCCAAGATTCAGGTAGCTGGGGACTCTGTCCCACAGGTTGCAGACAAATGAATCTCCTACTTCAGATTTAGAAGTTATGTACTCACCATAACGTTCCATCTGAGTAGGTGTATTCATTTGTCTGCAACCATCCCGCCCTCCTATCCCCCTGGCCTTGTCAGTTTCCTGCATATTACGTGTTACCCTTTCTAGGGTATTTTTATTAATGGCAAACTCCATCTGAGGTCACGTAGGGAGAGCAGGGCATTATGGGTGAGGGGAGGAGCTGAGAGGTCGGATCCATAGCTGGAAAACCATGCCGGTTCGGATCCGATATCGGATCCATAACCCACAGGTTGCAGACAAATGAATACACCTACTCAGATGGAACGTTATGGTGAGTACATAACTTCTAATTCATGTTTGGCAGGTTGATAGGCTAAACTTTACATTCAGCTTTCACTCAACAGAGCTTTCCCAGGTAACCTAGGCTGGGCAACTTGACACCAACCATCCAGTGGTTTATTGACTCAGTGCTACTGAGCTTTATGACAAGCACATAGGTGCACAGGGATTCCACCCTCCATTAATGTGTATCCCTGGTATACATCAGAGTAGGCTGGATCTTCAACCCACTTATCAACATGACCAAATCACCTAGATTTTTACACCATCATGTGGCTAGCTTTGACAATGCACTCAGTCTGTGATCCATGTTCTTCAATCTAGAGGATACTGTGGATCACAGACGATGCCAAAAGTGGTTGGTCTATGCAACTCTTCCCCTGATAAGCACCTTCTAGAATCTGGGCTGCTGCCCACAACTCCATTATTGGGTGAGTTTGAAGTGGAAATACGCAGCATGTTTTTTTTCAGAGGAGGGTTGGAAGAACTCCACAGAGTCACAGGGAGAACATACAAACATCACAGAGGCATTTGCAGTGGTCAGGATCAAACCTTGTATCTTGTGCATACTGTGTCTTTCTCACTGTAATACTTAAACAATAAATAATTGTTACTAGTAAGCTTTCTTTTATTGCTAAGTTTTATATCTCAAGTTGCTGTATTTATGCAATTATGTACACATTTGGAAATTCAGATTAATTCATATGTATACAAATAGTAAAATGGAGAGGACAATTTTAAATTATTTTATCTCTCATCATAGCCTAGTCTTTTAACTGGGATTTTTTTAAAGGTGCATTTAAACCCTCTTAAGCTTGATTGTATATTTTATGGAATAATTATGAAAACTTGCTCCATATTCTAATATCATTCTCAATACTCTTACATAATGGAAGCAACACAATGCTACTTCTTGATGACATGGGTTGTAATATTAGTCTTACAGTTCCAAAACCTTTTGTCATCATATATTTACATGCTCTTTAAATTCCATCCTTTTTGAAATTAACACTGCAAGGTTAAATAAGAAGTACAATGTGAAGTTGTTCAATCTCGCCGTTTGTTCTTACACACGGGTTCGGAGCCAATCCCTCGGCTCCGAGTCAGCCACATTCCAAGCTCTGCGTCTAAGAGAAGCACAAGACACAGTCCCTATCCCATGATCCCCTGCTGCTATCACTCAGATCTAGTTTGCCGCTGCAACAGGTCTCGTCGAGTGAGAACTTGGGCCAGTATTTTTCATATTTTTTCATATCTATATAAATATATATATATATATATCTTACTAAAATGGAATTGTTGAGTTTTATTATTAGGATTACATAGTACTAGTATTAGTGTAGTGTTGGTGTGTGTGTTGTTTTAAATTAGTGTTAGATTGTTGTGGGAGCGGCTGCTCCTAGGCCTTAGGCCATTTTTCCTTTTTTCTGTCAGGGCTCTGTCAGAATTTTTTACTGGTAATTCCTTTTCTTTTCACCAGTTAACTGAAAGTTATTATAGTGTGTGTTAGTGGTAGTTTTGTATACTTTATACATATAGTTGTATTTGCTATTTTGGGCTTAAAAATGTCGGAAAAGGCCAAATCTGGCTTTAAACGTTGCCAGTGTGGACAGAAAATGTCCATAACTGATAACCATGTTTCCTGCGTTTACTGTCTGGGCCCTCTCCATCTTCAGGAGGATTGCTCCATCTGCCACTCGTTTACTGGCAGAGTGATGATGGAGAGACGCAGGAAACTGATTGAGAGAGGTCTCCTGAAGCCGGAGTTTCAGGAGGCATTGAAAAAGGCAGACCAGTCATCGAAGTCTTTGAAGGGGTCTAAGTCTTCGAAGGTATCAGAGCCCAGGTCATCGGCTCCAAGTACCTCTTCTAAGATTCGGTTGCTGGCTCCACAGACCTTGGAGCTGAGCACCAAGATGCTGCCTCGAGTCGAGGTCCAGGTCTTGGAGCCAGTGTCAGAGGTAACCCCTTCATCGATCCTTCGCTCGGTGACCTCTTCGGCCCCTTCGACCCATTCCTCCAGACTGTCTGACAGCGATGTGGATCGAGTGGTGCAGAAACTGATGGAGAACACGGCCTTATCCAAACTGATTGCGGTTTCGTCCCAGTTGGTTTCGAAACTTGAGGCCCTTCCTGTCCCATCTGTTGATCCTCCTTCGAGACCCATCGAGTCATCAGAGCCGGAGTCGAGGATCTGATGATCATTGATCCCCCGGGGCTGAAGCCTTCTTTAGTGCTTTCAGCTCCACTGACCTCGACACCTTCGGTACCCATTGAGAGGTCTCAGAGCCGACAATCTCTCCTTGGTTCTGGGGTGGAGAGTTGAACCGAAGTTTCAGTTCTGACTCTTCCCCTTGGTGCCTCAGCGCAGATTAGTTTGGCTCCGTCCTCTGGATCGGAGCCCGAGGTTCCGGGCCCGGGGAGACTACCGTCTTCTTTGGAACCGGTGGAACCCTCGGGCCGGGGCTCTGGTGCCTTCGAAGCCATGAGGAAGGTCTTGTCTGGTAGGACTTTCACATCATCAGATTCTTCTTCTCCCTCCCTGAAAGGTCCATGTTCTGTCTCTGCACCACTGGTTCCTGCCAAGCGTAGAGACCCAAAGCATCAGTCAACCCCAGAGGGTGAACCCTGCTCCTCGGAATCTTCACCAGATGTCCCCTCTGATGATGTCCTGAGGAAGCGGTTGTACAAGAGGAGGCACCTGGATTCCCTACAGTAATTGCTGACATCGGATACCGACTTGGATGAGTCAGAGGGGTCCCCGCGGTCCTCCTCGGAGGATGTCTCGTTCGCTGACATCCTTGAAATTCTCAAACAGAGGAGTGACTGGCAGTCCCTTGTCCCTACTGAGGACGAGTCAGTGTTACTGAAGGCTTTTGGGGCTCAACCTTCCACCTCCTGGGTAACTCCGCCATTTGACGAGTTAATGGATTTAATAGCTCGAATGGCGTGGGAGTCGCCTGACACATTGGAACCTGTCCCTCGGAGGCCCAGTAAGTACATCACTGCCCCCCAGGATAAGGCGTACCTCACCAAGGGAGTACCAGTTGACGCTATGGAGGTGGCGGCGGCCACCAAGAAAGAAATGTCTGAAGCATCTTCCTCTGTTCATCCTCCTAACAAGGACTCCAGGACGATGGGCAGGTACGGGAAGCGCATTTTTAGTTCAGCGACTTTTTCCATGCAATTGCTGAACTACCTCACTCATTTTACCCGTCTTCAGAGAGATCTCCTCAAAGAATTGGGAGATACTCTACAGGGTACCACAGATGCTGCTGTCTCAGACAAGGTGACAGCACAGCTCAATACCCTAAACTCTATCGTTAACTCATCCATGCGACTCATTTCATATGCAGCCAAAGGATCGAGTAGGGTTGCAGCTTCAGCGATCGCTCTGAGAAGACAATCCTGGATGTGCCTATGCTCCTTTGCGGAAGCCTTTAAGTCTTCCTTTACTATTGCCCCTTTTGATGGCTCCTCCTTGTTTGGGCCCAAAGTGAAGGAGACGCTCACTAGGTGTGAGTAAGAAGGAAAGACCCTGTCTGCCGTAGGGGTCCGTTCTTCCGCCCCTTCTAGACCATACACCAAAGGGCAAAGAGGTGGAAAAATGTGGTTCCAGAAGACTCAGGGAGATTTACAATCCACACCTAGTGAAACCCCCTCCAGAGGCAGAGGAGGGGGAAGGAGTGGAAGACGCCACCCAGGTGGCAGAGGGGGTCCGCAGAACCAGGGCGACAGGGATACCGTCCCTGTTATACCATTCCAGCACTCCTGAGTGGAGGCCCGGCTGTCCTGCTCTGGAGGCAGTCGGGGGTCGCTTGGCTTTATACCCAGAGGCCTGGCTAAAACTCACTTCAGATTCCTGGGTAAAAAGCATAATAACCAGAGGATACAACATCCCTTTCTTAAACAATCCTCCCATCCAAAAAAGATTCCCAGATGTTCCACCCAATCTGAGGGATCAGGCAGCCATAGAAATACAAAGGCTGTTAGAAAAAAGAGTCACCCAGCCAGTCCCGGCAGACCAAATAGGATCCGGAACTTACTCAAAGTTCTTTTTAGTTCCAAAGAAAACAGGGGACTGGAGGCCAATACTGAACTGCAGCAAACTCAATACCTTCGTGAAGAAGGAAAAATTCCGGATGGTCACGCTACAATCGATCCTTTCGTTTCTTCAAACGAACGATTGGATGTGCTCTATAGATCTGAAGGATGCGTACTACCACATAAAAATGGCCAGGCCATCCAGAGATCACCTGCGCTTCCGGCTGGGAGCCAGTCATTTTCAGTTTCGAGCTCTGCCCTTTGGCCTCACCTCAGCCCCCAGGGTGTTCACCAAGTGCATGGCAGTAGGGGCATCCCACCTGAGACCACTAGGATTCCGGGTGTTTCCATACTTAGATGGCTGGCTCCTAACCGCCACCACTAGGCGTCACCTATTGCAAGCCAGGGACTATACAATCAATCTCTGTTCCCATTTAGGCATAACTCTGAACTTCGAAAAATCTGTCTTATTGCCCTCACAGCTTATATCTTTCATAGGAGTGGAATTAGACACTACCTTATCCCTGATCAGACTTCCCCAGTCAAGAGTCTCAGCCCTGAGAGAACAGATTTCTATTCTCCTAGAAAACAAAAGAGTCCCAGCCGCACAGGTCTTGAAAGTTTTAGGCATGATGGCAGCAGCCCTTATCACGATCCCCCTAGGGAGAATGCACATGAGGATCCTCCAGTGGCTACTCTTCGCACAGTGGTCTTACCAACAGCTACCATTGTCACATAACATCCTACTCACGGAATCTTGCCAACAGGATCTTCATTGGTGAATGAACAGTCACGAACTTACGATAGGCCTCCCGTTTGTTCTTCCTCCCCCATAGCCACAGTGACCACGGACACTTCCCTGATAGGGTGGGGGGGACTTTTTCTGGGGAGAACAGTTCAAGGTGAGTGGTCAGAAATGGAGTACAAACTGCACATCAATGTCCTAGAGTTAAGAGCAGTGTTCCTAGCGTTGCAACACTTTCACGACTACTTACCTCCGGGAACAGTTGCAATTCAGACAGACAACATGTCAGTGGTCTGGTACATAAACAAGCAAGGAGGAACCAGGTCTTACCCCTTATGCAGAGAGGCCCTGAGGATCTGGCAATGGGCTGTGTCCACCAAACACTTTCTCATAACAACACACATCCCGGGGACATCTAACGTAATAGCGGACAGGTTGAGCAGAGCCATCCTGCTGCCTCACGAGTGGTCCCTCAAAAATCAAGTAGCGGAAAGGATTTTCCGCAGATGGGGCCAGCCTTGCTGCAACCTTTTTGCATCCCCCTTGAATGCCAAATGCAGAAGCTATTTCGCCCTACTTCCTCCGAGCGCCCAGGATGCACTTGTACACGATTGGCCCCCGGGTCTCCTATATGCCTTCCCTCCTGTTCCACTAATCACAAAATTTCTACAGAAAACCAAAGGTCTGGAAAGGACGATCATCTTGATAGCACCATTCTGGCCTCGACAAATCTGGTTCCCCTTCCTCCAAGCTCACCAAATAGAGGAACCTTGGACTCTGGACCCAGTGCCAGACCTGCTGACCCACTCGTCAGGAGTTCTTCACCCCTCTTTCTTGTCCCTCAAATTGACAGCATGGCTGCTCCACTTCCCAGCTTAGCCAGGTCAGATCTTTTGTCTCCGGCAGTACAACATATTCTGATTTCTTCCCACAAATCCTCCACTAGAAAATTGTATAAGAGCAAGTGGAAACATTTCGTGTGTTGGGCCTCCAAACAAGGTTTAGATCCCTTGGTTGCTCCTATTCACAAGATTCTAGAATGTCTATCTACTCTCTTTCACCAGGGGACTTCAACATCCACCATAAGGGTACAGCTGGCTGCCATATCTAATTTTCATGTGGGTGAAGGAGGCGCTACAATTATGTCGCACAGACTTTGTAGGGCTTTCATGAAGGGAACTTATCATCTCCGACCACCTATTCGGAGCCCAGTTTTCCCTTGGAATTTAAACCTGATGCTATCCCAACTCATGCTATCGCTGTTTGAGCCAGCTTCGTCATGCCTGCTGAAATATCTTTCTTGGAAAACCCTATTTCTGGTGGCAATCACTTCGGCCCGCAGAGTTTCGGAGCTACAGGCACTGTCAATGAGACCACCATATCTGATATTTCATCCAGACAGGGTCACCTTATGTACTAATCCGTCCTTTCTACCAAAAGTCTGCTCAGAATCGAATCTTAATTAGTCCATAGAACTTCCCACCTTTTTCAGGAACCATACCAATAAGATGGAATACATGCTTCACAAATTGGACGTACACAGACAACTGAGATTTTACCTGGACAGAACCAAAGAGTTCAGAAAATCGGACCAACTATTTGTGTCTCATGCAGATAGTAAGAAAGGACTTGCAGTTACAAAAATCACGCTATCCAAATGGCTTTCAGACTGCATAAACTTTGTTTATTCATCTTCAAATCAGCCTACTCTCCTCAAAGTTAAAGCTCATTCTACTAGGGCTGTTTCTACTTCTCTGGCACATGCGGCTCATTTACCTATAGATACCATTTGTGCTGCGGCTACCTGGGCCAAACCTCATACTTTTATTACTCATTACAAAGTGGACAGGGCCTCCAGGGACAGGGCTTCCTTTGGTTCCACTGTTCTCAGGAATGTTCTCCCGTGAGCCACCCGGGGTTTAGGGTGCTGGGGACGCTACCCGTGTGTAAGAACAAACGGCGAGATTGAACAACTTCACATAAAGAAGTTATTTTCTTACCATAACGTTCCATGTGAGTTGTTCATCTTGCCTTTGTTCTTACACTCCTGCCCTCCTTCCCCCTCCATGTTCTGGAGGAACAGGTACGACTCATGGCTGGTTGTCTTTCTCATGGTTCTCTGTGACTGCCTGTGCCTATGTATGTGTGCGTAGTCAGTCAGGTATAACATATTTGCCTGTATCTATTATTACCTTTTAGATATATACGTGTATAGGTAATTTTGATGCGTATGCATGTGTAGGCAGGTATATTTGGTTGTCTGGTTTCTTTGCAAACTATATCTGAGGGTTAGCAGCAGGGGATCATGGGATAGGGACTGTGCCTCAAGCTTCTCTTAGATGCAGAGCTTGGAATGTGGCCAACTCGGAGCCAAGGGATCGGCTCCGAACCCGTGTGTAAGAACAAAGGTGAGATGAACAACTCACATGGAACATTATGGTAAGAACATAACTTCTTTTTTTGAGGTTATCTCACCAGCTATTACATCAGGGTATTCCTCCTTATCCTTCCCTACATGCAGAGCCTTGCACTTCTTGGAGTTAAAGGTACTTCTTTTAATGCAGAGCACCTATATTATTCATCAATAGTTATTAAGCTGAGCCTGATCGGCTATAGTAGCCACAATGCTTGCCTCCTTGATACCATCAGCAAGGTTTTATACTTGGTATCTATTATCTAATGGTAAAGTGGATGTAAAAATGTAAGATAAACAGGGGCCCAGTGTCCTCAGGTCATTTTTATATTTTGTATTTTAACTAATTTCCTGACATTCATCTAGTTTGATGTTCATCTTGTGAAATAACTATTAATTTTCCACTTCTTCAGTGCTAGTATTATTGTGTTAAGTGGGGCACAGTCAAAGGTGTTTGCTAGATCTATATAAACTGTTCTATCTGACATACTGCTGTCCAAGGCCTTCAGTATTTCAGAAAACTGCTCAGCAAAAAAAAAAAAAATTTCTGAAAAGGAAGAATTAAACTGGTAGTATGGGATCTACCCCTAACAAAACCATGTTGATATATTTGCCACATTTTTTTTCTAAGTAGTACTGAATCATTCTTTCAGATGTTTTTTTCTAATATCCAGCCCTTCTTGCCATATTCTACTCTTGTGGATTAGTACCACATGAGCATTTTTCCACTGATCCAGTACAAAACTTGTAATTAGCAACTGTTGCTATAGAAGATGTCGAACTGGGAATACAGATTCCTTGATATTCCACAGGAGATACCCAGTCTGTCTGGTCCTGCAGCTGATTGTTTTTAATGCTTGTTCTACCCATTGCTCTTTATTTATTGGACATAGTTTCTTAATATTTATAATTGTATTCTACTTAGGATTAACACCTATCCTGCAATATTTTGAACGTTTATGGGTTACTCTTTCTACTGTATCCTCCAGTTTTAATAACAATTTCTCTTCTTCATTCAAGATAATGTTTGATCCTTTATCTTATCTGTATTCCTTATGTGCCTATAAAATATTTCTTTGTCTCCTCTTTAAATCTTGCTAGGATAAACTTGTACAGTTTGAATCTCTTATAGCTCATTTCAACTTCTTTATTCTATATTTATCCTTCTTGATGTTCTTCTGCCACAAGTTGCCTTTCAAAATCCTGCATTTCTTTTTGTTATATGTAGATAATGTTTTATTCCACTGTCATTCTCTATTAATGCTTTGAATAAACAGGGAGCTACAACAAGAGTGAAAAAATGGTTTTACCCAATCTTTGGCTACAGGAGTTGTAGTTGCTTTGTCCTTTTTGGTAATGGAAATGATTCTTGGAATCACTGGAACTGATGGGAAGGCATATATTATATTTTACATCCAGAGGATAGAGAAACCATCAGTTCTCTAGACAATGTACATTTAAAGGAAGGAGCAGCCCGTTGGATACTGATTGTTCAGACAATTGGAAAATGAGGCCCTTTGTAAACACCAAGCTTCACTAAAACTGCACGTCTTTGCTGTCACTCACTGCTGTTCAAATCTGTTTGCTTGCAGAGCTGATAGGACTTGGTGACCCCTTTCTTGCTGATGTATCACATCAGGGTGGTGTTGTGTGTATTGATTTGTAATGATACTACAAGAAATGTGTCTTGTAAATCTGATACTGCCAATAAACTTCTTTCTTCTTTTTCAAGATAATGCATATAGATCTCTTTCTCCTCTGCTGAGTTCTGTTGCCCTGCAGTGAAAGTTCCTTTAAACATCCATCCCAAGTATAACCTAAAGAATCTGTTGTCAGTGTTGTCAATTGTATGAATGTAGGTGAAATCAAAAGCGTTCTTTGTGAAATTGAGAGGATTCTGCCATTTATTAAATTTCTTTTTTAAAACATCTTTATTAAATTATCACTTAAGACATACTCACACATACATTAACAGAAAAGAAAACGAAGCATCCCTGTTACTAGCACTTTCTCTAATACCTAAAAAGATCATCTCTACTTGACTCCAAGTAGACTTTTCTCTCTGTTAAACCTAGCACTTGCTCCTACAGTACTTATTACCTTGATACGGCACTCTTATAGATAGCACCCCAAAAAGGCAAACCCCCATTTCTCGGTCACCCACGTCCCCCAGAATCTCTTTTAAAGTTTTTTTGTCTAGTCCTTCTAGCATGTCGAGGGATCAGTTGCTAGTGTCCTCTCCTGCTCAGCTGGTGAACCTGGGAATATTGAGGCAATGTTACAATTGCCTCATGTACACAGACAACCCTCTCCTCCTCCCACAAAACACAAATACATGCGAGAGATGCAACTATACGGCCAAACTGGAGGCTGAGCTCTCTCAACATAGGACTGGCAAGACCAGTCAGGAGGAGAAGGTTACCACACACACTATAGACCCAGTCTCACATAGTACCATCACAACCTCAAATCATACACATAAACACACAAAGACATACTGCGGCTCTGATCAAAAATCTACCAAAACAGCAGAGGCCACCAAAGCAGACACCCAAACAACCACCACCTCAGAACGCAACACCTGCAACACATAGACCTCACAGTCAGAGTGTCAAACAGTCACAGCCCTTAAGGCCAAACACAATGCCAGACACACTAGTCATTGGTGACTCCATAGTCAGACACACTGGCGTCCCGCTCACCAGACTGAGTAAGGAGAAGGTCACAGTAAGCTGCCTGTCGGGCGCTAGAATCCGCCACATAACACAAGCACTCAGGTCTCTCAACAGCAGGTACAAATACGACTCAGTCATTGTCCACGCTGGTGTAAACGACCTGAGGCGCACCTCCTTGGACTACATGAAAAGAAACATTGAGGAGCTCTCTGATTATGTAGCCCAGGCAGGTATGACCCTGACCTTGAGCAGTATCCTACCTTCACCAAGAATGATGCCACAATACAGAGATAAGATGATCAGCTTTAACAATTGGCTTAAACTCTGGTGTCATTCAAAGGGGATCAATGTCTGTCTGCCTGGGATGACATGCTGGACAAGCCACGCTGCCAAGGGACGGCTTGCACCTGTCACCCTGGGATTCCGGATATTGGCAAAGGCTCTTGCCACCCCATAGTGCCTTTTTAGGCAAGGCTCAAATTCTAAACCTACCACCCTAGAACACAAAAAGGAAAAAACTAAGGGTAATGCTGCTCAATGCCAGAAGTCTAAATCTCAAAATGCACGCACTCGAGGCCCTTCTCAGTATGGAGAACATCGATGTCTGTGCAGTGACAGAAACCTGGTTCAAGGCTCCTGAGAGCACCCCAGCACTATCAGGTTTTACCTCTTATCATGCGTTCGGCCCCAAAATTCGGACAATACCAAGAAAGGAGGGGGGGGTATCCATATTCATCAAGGACACCCACACCTCAAGACTGGTGGCAACGCACGATGCATCGGAGACCATCCAGGTGCAATTAACCATAGGCAAGACTGCTCTGCAAATTGTAGCATGTTACAGGCCACCCTCACAAACTCAGGAACCTCACATGGCCTTCCTGAAAACACTAGAGGGGATAAATGTATCACCAAACACCATCATACTAGGTGACTTCAATTACCCTAATATAGACTGGGAACACTACTCAAGCCCAAACACCCTAGCCCAAAAGTTCCTGGAATTCTAAACTCAAATGCCATGGAACAACTAGTCACCATCCCCACAAGAGGAGAAAACATACTTGATCTCATCATCACGAACATGGGAGCACAATGTTCAACACCGAAGTATACCCCTCACTGGTGAGATCAGATCAAACTAATCTCGCTGGAGGTCCTCATCCCACCCCACCTGAAATAAAAAGACCACAGTAAAGAACTTCTCGAAAGCCGACTTCACACTTCTAAAGACTAGTGTGGTCTCCTTTAAGGCCCCGAGCCGGGAAAACAGTACTCAAGCCGCTGAATCACTTACAAATGCCTTCTACCAGCACCTGCAGGACTGCATGGATAAGGCAATCCCAAGCAAGACAAAGACTCTTTGTACCAAAGGCAAGCATCCAGTCTGGTGGACCCCAGCCATAAACAAACTCTACAACAAAAGGAGGAAGCTACTACAAGATAGAGCAAAATCCTTAAAAGGTAAGACACCCTTGATCACTATAAGTAATAAACTAAGAGCTCTCATAAAATCATCCAAAGCAAATTTTGAGAGAAAAATAGCTAAAGACTCAAAAGACAATCATAAGGCCTTCTTTAGCTATGTTAGAAACCTGGGAGGAAACTCCCAGATATGCTCAGAACTAGTTCAAAATGATGTGAAGATTACTGATCGTACAGACATTGCCAACATACTGGCTGACAGGTTCAGTGCAAACTTCTCCCCAAAGGAGAGATATCTATACCAAGCGATTGCAGCCCCCAAACATCTCCAACGCCCAAGTGAGAACTGCTCTCTCCAAAGCAAAAACACAGCATCCATGGGACCTGATGGTGTCCCGGCTGTGTGCTCCACGAACTCAACGAGGAATTAAACGCAGAGCTAGGACAGGTGTTTAATCATAGTCTGACCTCTGGATACGTGCCAGGAGTGGCGCACTGCAACTGTGGTCCCACTTCACAAAGGCGGTGCCTCCACCGACCCTGGAAATTACCGCCCATTAGCTTGACAAGCCTTATCTGCAAAGCCATGGAGAGGATCATAATGGACCTCATAAATAAAGACATAGGGAATTTGCAGACTTTGGATCCATCCCAGTTTGGCTTTGTCAAAGGCAGATCATGCCTTCTAAACTTGGTTGACTTTTTGAAACAGTCACCAAAGCCATTGATGAGGAAAGGCAGTCCATACAGCCTACCTCGATCTGGCGAAGGCCTTCGATACAATACCCCACTCGGGTATCATTGAAAAACTCATCAGCTTAAATGTTAACCCATACATCACAAGATGGGTTGCAAACTGGCTGAGTGACAGAACCCACAGGGTCAGAGTTGCTGGCGCCATGTCAGACTCAAAGCCTGTCACAAGTGGTGTACCACAGGGCTCAGTCCTGGGCCCACTCTTGTTTGGCATCTACTTTTCCAAGTACAAGCAAACACAGGAGGTTTATGGCTGACAAAGTTTTCAGATGACTGCAAACTGGGCCATAGTAGAAAACACATCTGACACAGATATCCTTCAGAAGGGTCTCACAGAAGCGGATAACTGGTGCCAGAGCCATGGCCTAAAGTTAAATGCCAAAATGCATAGTCATACCCTTCGGGAAAAACAAGGTTACCCCTAGCTACCAAATAGGTGGCAATCCACTGAGCACAGAAGAAGTTGTCAGGGACCTGGGGACCCAGGTTGATAGTAGTCTGTCATTCGACACCCATGTAGCTAAAGTAGTTAGGAAGACCTTCTACATTGCCCACCTTATCATGAAGGGATTCTCATGTAGATCAAGGGAGGTCATAGTCTCCCTATACTCATCACTCATCAGACCAATGATTGAGTACAATGCCCCATTTGGAATGTATCTGACCCGACACTTGCAGCAGCTGGAGAGGCCACAAACGTTCCTCACCAAAAGGATAAAGGGTCTCAAACATCTGTCCTATGCTGCCCGACTGAAAGAACTCCAGCTCTATTCAGTCGCCACCGCTTGCTCAGAGGTGGCCTTTGCCTAACATACAAGGCCATGTCAAACCCAGATTTGATGAATATGCTTCACCTCAAAAATCTAGATCCGTCAGAGCCACAAGGGCGGGAGACTTAAACCTCGACACGGCTATTAATAGGACGTGCTGGAGGGATAGATTCATCACCCAAAGACTTCCTATGCTGTGGAATAAAATCCCGGTATATGTGAGGCAGAGCACCTCGCTGGCCTTGTTCAAGAGAAATCTTGACCAATGGATGGGAGATCGCAGATATACCCCAGGGATTACCTCAGTGTCACTGCTCGACAGAGGCACAGCAAAATAATGGGTATAGTTCCCCATACTAAAGGGGTGGCGTAAGCCACAAAACTATGGGCTAAGCTTGTAAATGCCCTTGGGCAGATAGCCTAGTATGAACCTATGAACCTATGAACATTTTTTTCCCATTTGCATAAGTTATACATGTGGTGCTGCGGTAGCGTTGTCGCCTCACAGTACGACGTTGTCCTGTTCGATTCTCAGCTAAAGCGTCTGCTGTGTGGAGACATGCGTAAATGGGCGTACCTTCATTGAAGGTTGTGTGTCAGGGCCGGCAACTCGGCATGTAAAAATCTACTGCCAATCATTAGCGGACTGGAGTTCCGCTGTGGCGACCCCTGACCGGGAAAAGCCGAAAGACACAACATAAGTTATACATCACATATGTTTTCTTTATTTATAACTGTCATCAATCCAAAATTATAAAAATTGCTCATTTCCTCCCTTCCCTTAACATACACGTGTCCTTATGAACATTAGTCTTCATGCATTGTTACCACAAATTCCATGTAGTTCTATGTAATTTGCTCCTTCCCTTTTCTAAAGATACCTCTTCCAGTTCTTTTAGCTCTTTTATAATATTCATTGCTTCAACACACTCCATTTAAAGTTTGATTACCATTTTCTAGCAACTGCTTTTTTTGCAGCCAACAGAACTAAACTTAATAAGGCCTTACTATGTGTAGGCAATTCAGTTCCATTGTCCCAGCTCAAAAGAACAGTTTCCTTAATTACCGCAATTTGATCCCCCAATTTTTCTGACAGAGTACCATACCTCTCAACTGTACAGATTTTCTCAGAATGTCCAGATTTTTGCCTCATCTTTTTGGTCCATTTTTTCATAAAATTGTGGGGTTTTTTTTGGCAAATCATTAAAGATTGAAATTAGAAAATAATGACAGGCATTTGAGTTTCAGACTTCATACCCTTCAGAAAATTCATACGAATGTAAAACCTGTTATTCTATCAACTTTCTAAGTCTGTAAGAGCAATATTAAAAAAGTATCCCTATTTTGGGCTTTTGTCCCACTTTTATATATGACTTTATCCAGATTACTTTCTCTAAGAGGTTGGGAGGTATGCAGAGTACTCTGTAGGAAATTTTCAAAATGTGCCATCTCGCTACACTCCCAAAAATGTTTCCAGTTACCATTTTCTTCCCATCACACCTCCTACATTTGCTGTCTACTTGAGGGAAAAAACCTTGGAAGTTGTTTGAAGTATAAAACACTTATGTAAACACTCCAAGCAAAAATCCTAAACCTTCTGGACTTTGTTGCATACATTGAATTCATACATTAGTCCTCCCATTGTTTCCTTGTAAATTGCTTTTACAGTCTCTCTTCCCTATCTCTTTAAGTTCCTCTGACTAATCTTTATAGTTATCATGCAATATTTTAGATGCCCTGCTAAATATCTTCCTTTTAAAAACAGCTTCTGCTCTAGATTTGACTAAAACCTTTAACAGAGTATGTATTTTATTTAGCACTCCCATATGCCTTTCTCTTTTCCTGTACTCTGGTATCAATCCTGTATAGGAAAGTCAGTCTCTAAACTGCAATCTAAACTTCTTCTTGCCCTAATCCCACTCTATTATCTTTCTGTCTGCAGTTATTTGCTCCCAATACCTTGGTCCTTTGACACTTTTCTCCAGTAAGTTCCAGCTCCCTCTTGGCTATTTGTCTGTACTCTGACTTGCAGTCATCCCTATGGGCAAAATCTCCTTTCTCCATTCCTGTGTCAGCTTAGTTCTTTGAATACTTTCTGCAAATTTATGACTATAATATTCTGTATATTTATTATTCTCCTTAAGGATCTGCATCCAAAATTCTACTTATTCCTTATTTACTGAACTTCCATCTGATTCATCATCATTCCTTTCCACTTTAAATTACAAACTTCTTACATTAGTACTAGGCTAACTGCACTTTCAGGCCATTTTAAGCCTAACGAGTTACCCCACGTGAGAATCAAACACTGCACCTTGTGTCTGTAAGGTAAACACATAAACCATGATGCCAACCTGCCACCCCCAAAAAGACTAAGAGCTTTTATCCAAAGACTTTTTCTACCAAGACATATTTGAACATAGGTTCACAGGTTGGTATTAGGCTAGCTGCCCTCAAGCCAATTTCCCTTAATGAGAATCAAACCCTGTACCGCTTGTCTGTGAGGTAAACACCTTAACCATTATGCCAACCTAAAATGCATAACCGTTGCACAGAGATAGCCCATATGAGCATGTTTGTTGTGCTGCAGGGGGATGTATGTATGCACACACATGGGCACACACACACCAAGTTGGTTGATGTGAGATCAGAACCCTTCCCTATCTACTATTACACACTATAGCTCACAGTACTTATCGCATGTGCCACAGAGTTTATCAAAACGTCTTCTTGGCCTAATCCCACTCAATTATCTTTCTGTCTGTAGTTATTTGCTCCCAAGAGAGAGGGGAGTCTCTCTCTTCTCTTTGTATTCTGTATATGAGCCTTAACTGTTTAGCTCTAAAATACCCCTTTGTTGTTAAAATTTATTTTCTGTGTTAAGTGCACTTATCAAGTAACCCTTCTCAGGCCTCTGATAAAAGGTAAGGCAATATAAAAGTATGTCTAAAGGTAAGCAGATAATGAAATAAACAATACAGTATATAAAAATACAAAGATAAGAGACATTTGGAGATATCTGTAAAATGAAGGTTAAGTATAAAGGAAATGCATTCCAATTTCAAAACAATTTGCATAGTGAAATAAAATGACAAAACACTGAAGTGCCTCATCCTACATTCCCACTCTAAAATGCAATATTTACAATTACAAAGAGAGAGGGAAAACTGGAGATGGTTGTATAAGGAAGGATATATACAAAAGTTATATATTCAAGTGTCATGTTCAACATGCCTGACTGAACGTTCAAGTGTCACATCCTATTCAAAGGCTTGGCTGGTAGTCATTAAGTACAAGTTGATAATTACTAAATGAATATTGAGAGATTAGAAGTGAAAGGTGAATTGAAATGAGCCAAGATCAGGAATGGTGCAAAAATAAACAAGGGGACTAGAGTTATGTGTGATGGGGACAGTGTAACAGTGTACAGGAACTTTACGGCAAAGCTTAACAGACATTAAGTGTTTGCTTTGGTCATTATATATGGCTTATGAATTGTGGAAATCATTAACATGCATCTCTGAAACAGATTGTGGGTATTATTGGTTTAAGGTGTTTCTAAAGTTTAGTCCTGAAAACTGGATAACGTGATTGCCTCCTTAAATATTTGGGCAGAAGATTCTAGTATACTGGAAATATTTTACAGAAGGATTTCTCACCAGTCATTTTTTTAACTAAAGTCATGTATCGTGCTGAATTTTCTCTAAGCTCAAATGCCTTGCATTCCACATGAAGTTTACCGGAAAGAGATGTACAGTAGGCTATTTTAGCAGTTTAAAATTGAAATAAGAGAGAAGAAAGGTTGCTCTAGTGATGATTGTAAGTCAGATGGCATTTTGTAAGTGATGCTCTCTGTTAAGGGAGAGACTAATAAAGCAATATATTTTGTTCAACGTGATTTTCAAGATTGTTATGTTCCTTTGATGAGTTTAATGTAGTTAGGCGGAGGCCATCATAGAAACTCTTTCTTTACCAGCTGATGTAAGGGTTCTCCTCTCCAGAGAGCTTTTAGGTTCATATCAAATACTTTCAAAGACTCTCTGTGGCTTCTTGATGCATGATAACATGCAACTCACAGTCTAGAGTTACACAGTCTTGTTGTGATTGTTTTACGTATCACAATATCACATTTGTTTTAATTTTTCTTTTTCTGTGTCAAGATGTCTGCCATCTGAACTAAATGTATACACGTCCCAAGAAGGTCACAGCTTGGACTAGGTAAAATGAAAGCTTAATGAAGTTTGGGGTAATGTTTAGTGTTTAAAATAGCATTCTCTTGCCTGGATTATTTGAAGCAATACCTGGGCCAAGGCCACTATCAGTCTTATGGATAAGAAAAACAAGATGTGTGTTGCTTCCTGAGAAGTGAAACAGTGGAGTAAACATTAATTAAATATTATCATAGATGTGGATAGACCAAATTGGAGATGTACAAACTAAAACTGAAAGAAGGAGTAATTTCAAATATCAAATATTTCCTGTGAGCAGGGCTTATGGTAAGGTGGTGGTAAGTATCATATATGTTGAGAGCTGCTGTAAATTAATTATTTTTCTAAGAAAGGCAGTATTACCTTGAGAATTACTATTTTGGATGGTTTTCTGAACAAAAACTCAATGACATTTGACAAATGTGTTATTACTGTTCTCCATGAGCTTTTTTTCTTTGAAACAAGAATAGTCTCAAATGGAAGCCCAGCCCTTTGTGTTCATCTTGAACCCCTTTAATTACTTCCAGTTAGAGTAGCTGCTACATTAATTAACCTTAAAGGATTTTGCATCTGATGTGAAGGAGCTTGTTGTATTGAAAAGCAATGAGGTAGCTAATGATATTTAGTAAATTAACCTTTTAAAATGGACTGAAGTATCTAATTGTGTGTAGTAATAATCCCTCAAGCTGCTGCATTACTTTGTAAGCTACCTCATAGGAGTACAGGGGAAAGAGTAATGTTAGATCTAGGCAGTGGTCTCTGGATAGTTTATGTTTTTCATTACCTATGAAAGTAGGGATGGATAGAAATAATTTTATTTTATTTATTTTTGGAAAAAGGTCAATAAAGCTGCATTTTACTAGTAAGAAAGTTTCTTGAAAAAGTGGGGATACACATGGGGATACAAGTGTGAAACAGCGGCATAACAATAGGCTTTGTTTTTTCTCCTTTTTCAATTAACTATATTATCAGTATCCTAATACTTGAAAATCATATGGCCCTGATGATGCATCAACAGCAACATTTTACAATGGGAACCAAATGTTATCACAGTTGCAGTGCAGCTCCTCCAGTGTTTCTTTAGTATCCCTCTCTGACAATTTGGTTAAGCAGTTCAACCTTCTTATTGCTAATTTTAACACTTTTACCAGTATGTCTGGGCTCTTTATCAAAGAGGGGGAAGTAAAATAAAGGTCTTTCTTTTTCAATTTGAAGTGGAAAGAGCAATAACGGTCAGGTCTGGTTTTTGATTGTTCCTTTTATATGTGCTTTGTGTAGCCTTTTACACTTAGAGGGGTGAGTAACATAGTGTTGATTACTATATGTCATGCTTTTTTTAATATTTCAGAAAGGAAAGGGTGTAGACAATTTAGTCTGAGACATCATCTCTAAGTGCCTTTTCTTTAGGGTAAAAAGATCCGCTGAAGGTCTTGCAAATAATTCTTCCATGTAGTTATCTTTTCTCCAAAATGCCCCCCCCCCCCCCCCCCCCCGCGGAAGACTAAGGAGATTTACTTCATGGCCAGAGTATATCTTGGTGGGGGGGTGGGAGCATTTCCTCTAGACCATATCCAGCTTCCTGTTTATCATAAGACATGGAGTAGGGCATTAGTATTTCACATTTTCTCTTCCATTCTTGAGCCATCATACATACTGGAAAATGGTTCCATGTGTTCATTTTATCAGTAAATGGGTTTTGCTTAGCAGTTTCTGAAAGACCTCAGCTTCGTGGTGTATCTTCATGTATTTTCTCATGACTAACATATAAGTGAATAATGTAATCAATTGCGAACTGAAGGGTGCGTGCACTGTTCCAGCCCACCAACCCTTCTTCATCACTCTTCAGTCATCTGATTTTTTTGGCTGTACCTGTTAACATACACACTGAATCATTTTGCCTTATTTCCTACATCTCAAACTAAAACAAATAATAAAACAACTCCAACAACTTAAGAAAAGACTGAAACTGGGACAAGAAAACCAGAAACAAAATTTAATATACAAGTGCTTTCATTCAAAACAAATGTATGAACTTCTTCAGACAAATCACAGATACAATCACACATATTTCCTACATCTGGAATATTGCCTTAGCTTGATGTGTAAGCAGGAACAAATGAGCCACCATAAGGGACTGTCATATTGACAACTTTGTAACCAGCTTGCTGAGTCCTGTGCTGGTAGCTTTCAAAGCAGAAGCCTCATCTTCTGAAGTTCAGAGGTCATTTTATAAGGTCATCTCATATTCTTTCTGTATTTTTTAGACTTTTACCATTTTTTCTTCCTTTTTTGGGGGGGGGGTGATTCCTTACATGTTAAGATTTTTTTATAATGCTTTTCTAGCATTTGTAATTTCTTTCTAAGTGTGATGCTATTGCATTAAACAATTTAATTCAGGTGATTTTATTAAACAAAAAAATAACTCACAGCTTTCTTTGTCATGGTGAGGAACTAAACCAATAAGATACTCAGCGTAGAAGTATTTTGGGGCTATTTATCTAAGCAAGCATACTTATTCACTGATTTTGTGCAAAAGACACAGCACTGGGAAAAAAACTGTTAATTTGTACAACTTCTGCTTGAATTGGAGAGAAAAGAGGTACCCATAAGTGACTAAACAAATATTTGTTTTTCAAAACATAACCAGACAATAAATGGTTTCTCAACAGAAATATAAACTTAATAGTACACAGTGTTGTTTATACAGGATAGCCTTGGACTACCAGTGTCAGTACCTTTGCAAGCATGAGACCAGTATTAGAATTCATACCAAAATAAATTACTGTTAAAGAAATTGCCAGATCAGTGCAGCTCAGCTTATGAGTATATTTTGTAAGACAATACAGGCTGTTATATGTGTGATGGTTAAAAGCTGCAGAGAGATACTCCTGAATTGCCTCTCAATGAAGCTGTAGAACAGCAGGAACTGTCACAAAAGGAAAAATGGATGTCTAGTCCAAATAATCCTTTTAAATGTTCCAGCTGTTGCTGGCAGGCCAGCAAAAAATGACAAACCAACAATAGGATTCTCACAGAGTTTAAAAGGAGTCTGAGGATTAAAAAGTGGTATTATTAAAAAAAAACTCAGATATGCACAAGTGTTTATGTTAGCTCCGTAGCTGAAACAATGATAACGCCAGTTAGCATTTAGAAATAAACTACAAAAAACAGATAAAGATAACATGGACCCACCTGTATAATGAATATGTATAACATACATTGTAGTCGGCAGGTTTAAGGTACTTCTTGATGTGATCTGGAACATGGGCTGAAGGAAACAACTATGTAACTAAAGTGTTATGTGTTGCTAGAGGTAGAAGGAGAGAAACTGCAAACACTGGCGTATTATAACATTACATAATTAAAATATATGATTTTAGGACTTGCCTGATAGCTTAAAACAGCCGATTTTTAAGAATCTTGGAAACTTGAAAAGTCCAATGTTAAGGATCTCAACATTTAAAACAAATTAAGGGCAGATATTTTCCCCTCTAGGTTTGCAGTTGAGAGCACTAAGTCAAAGGATGCATTTCAAACTGTGTGCTTAAATATAAAACTTTAAAGCTATGGATTTCAACAAAAAATAGAGATGAGTAATGCAAGATGATAATTTGCACATACATGAATCACTAAATGGGGAACAAGGCTGGAAGACTAGGAAACTAGGCCATGGTTCTGTCAGCTGAGAGCTTTTCTATCACCAGGTTCTCTTTCTGCTTTGCAGAGAGCTGGAAACAAGCTTCACACTAAATAATGAAAGACAAGCACAACATTAAAACAGTCACTTATTTCATTAACTAATCCTCTTTCTGTATGTCAGTCTCCACATTCTGGAATCAGCAGCAACATTTTATATAATATTAAGTTCTGCCCACATTGCTGTTGGCTGGCACCATATAACACGCACATTTTAATCATGAGCATGCTGAGTCATTAGGTTGGCAGCATCGGCTAGCAATGCTCTAATTATTATCTTGTAATGCTGAAGTGAGTGTGCCATTTGGCCCAAAATGAAGCCTAATGAGGAAGGGAAATTGAGCATCTGGAATAAAGTTTATGTACCATGTAGAAGACTATGAGATGAAAGCAAAGTTTAATTTTTTAAAGCAAAACTAACTCATGCCACCAAGTTAACAAAATATTTTGGTTAATTTTTCAGCTGTAGTGAAAGAAATAATTATTTATTTAAGTATTTATTTTTTCTTGATGACTTGTTTCAGTAAAAAATCTAGAAATCCCCAAGGATGAACTGATAATGCTAATTGGGAGGTGTGTGTGATGTAAACAGTAAACTGCAATATGGTGCAGATTGTACTGGGTTATTTATACTTAGACATGCGGTCTAGTCATACCAGAAAAAGCAGAGCGATAAAATTGCCTACATGTCAGTAAATATAAAGACGAGAATTGACACAAAATGTTTTACTGCAATATGCAATGATTTATATTACTTTGAACACAAGTAGAAAAGTATTGCATTAATGGTTTACTTTGTTAATTATTATTTCATGTTCCTTCACACCTTGTGGCCTTCATACCCATATACATAGCAACTGAAATACATACTGTGTAAGCTGTTACCAACAGCATCTAGTTACAGACATTAAAAAATCATGTATAATATGCAATTATGTCTTCTTTCTTTTTCTAAACACACACGCACACACAAACGCACATATATTTATTTTCATTTCTTAACTGGGTGACTGAGCTGGTCTGGAGACTTTTTTCAGTCATGACTCAGGCCTGTGAAGCAAGAGTACAGATATTTCAACTTGATAGCAGAATTATACAGATATACACTTATTAAAGACTGTACATTTGAGTAAGTACAGTTGAAAAACTGAATATACATCATACTGATATATAGAACTATGACTACATTCACAACTGAGACAAAAACAGGGTACAGATAATATTAACAGAAAGTTATACAGAGCAGGTTAAGTATAAATTATATACAAAATATACAGAGCTGAAAAAAAAAAAAATATATATATATATATATATATATATATATGTGTGTGTGTGTGTGTGTGTGTGGGTCCCCTTCAAAACAATGAAGTACCACAATATTGAATCCCACTTCGTTGAGATGACTTCTTCGAATCTTCAGTACATCGTACTCCTGGAACAGTGAACACCAGTCCCGGGAAATGACCGACTTGGCCACCATGGGGAACCTTGCACTTTCTCCACTGTAGTGCAATCTCGGAGTTGGTATATTTAGTTGGGGGGGTGGGGGAGTGGAGCCCCACCACATCAGGGGTGTGGGGGTAAAGCCCCCCACTTGCAGGGTTTTCTTGTTTTACTGTTTGTTGTTTTGTCATGGTGGTTGAGTAGCTGTTTACGCGAGGTTAGAGTTCATTCTTCCAGGAGTACGATATAGTGAAGATTTGGCAAAGTCATCTTGATGAAGTTGGATTCAATATTGTGAGGATTCGATGTTTTGATGTGGATCCATATATATATATATATATATATATATATATATATATATATATATCAACTCTGAGATTGCACTACAGTGAGCAAAAGGATAAATTTCCTGAGCCACACTGTACCATGATTTGTACTGTGTGTGTGTGTGTGTGTGTGTGTGTGTGTGTGTGTGTGTGTGTGTGTGTGTGTGTGTGTGTGTGTGTGAAAGAGAGAGAGATAAAATAATAAAGGACAACACGTTATATGAAGAATAAGCAAATAACATAAATAGCATTGCATTTTAAGTATTTTTATCTATAGAAATCTATATGGAGCTCATCTGCTGTGCTGAGGTATTAATAAATTCAGTTGGTTATTTGCAGCAATCACGAGAAACTTCGCTTTTTACTGAATATTATTATTATTGTTATTATTTGTGAGTGGATTGTTGTGAGAAATACGCAAATGTTACCTTCTCGACATTAGTGATAGTCCCACTTGATTATGAATATAAATCATGTTGGACTGCATTAGTTAGCAAAAGAGTGGTAGTCCACGTATATATATTTTTATCAGATCTCAGCAGGGTCAAAAAGTACCATTAACGTGTTGCATGGTTCTCCTAATTCTTTTTTAAGAGGTGTCCTTTTTTAAGTTAACAACACCAGTATAAGATCAGAAAAAATGAGTGTGCTGGACAGCTACAAGGAGGTGCAAGATAGCCTGGAGAAAAACAATGCTTCTCTGTAGATTTCTGCATGGGCACTTTCTCTAAATTTGGCTATCAAGGCAGCGTACACCTTAAATTCTAGGAATTCTACAGTTCACGCTATATGAAACAAGGATGTTTAGTGCCAGTTGTCAACATATTCATTTATTTTGCTTCTGTTTTGAGTGAAATATTTTCCATGCTGGTGAGAGAACTTGCTACACCTTAACAAGGATATGTTAAGCCCTGAGTTCCTTGTGCAGGCATCATATTTCTTGGTGTCTACCCCCATAACACCCTTGCAGCAGGACTCCATCAATACCTCCCTAGAGTTCCTTGTGTAGACTTCATATTTCTTGGTCTCTGCCCTCATAACACCCTTTCAGCAGGATTCCATCAATACCTCCCTCCTAGGATGGGTAAGCTGATATCACCCATTGACTATGTTTGTGTGTGTGTGTGTGTGTGTGTGTGTGTGTGTGTGTGTGTGTGTGTGTGTGTGTGTGTGTGTGTGTATGTGTGTGTGTGAAATGCCCCAGTTGCTATACTGGTGACTAGAGAGAACTCGGGATACATGGTGGTGGGTAGTCAGGCTTGAACCCTGTACCTTGGTGCAGGTAACAACAGCCTGACTTCCCCACCCACCACCATTTGTTAAGCAGATTTTTGCCTCATATTTGTTGCATTCTGTTCCTCATAAAATCTGTGGTTTCTGTATTTTTGTTGTTGTATTTTGCATAGTTGATGGTGCAGTGGCAGCATTGTTGCCTGACAGCTACAGGTTCTCTGGTTTGATTCTTGGCTGGGGTGCCTTCTGTGTAGAGTCTGCATGTCCTTCCTGTGTTTTTGTGGGTTTCCTCTAGGTGCTCCGGTGTCCTGTCATCTTACAAAGATGTGTCTGGACTGTTTCTCCCTGGGCCTCTGCTGCAAATTGGCTTTTGTTGCAAGTCAGACTTTCCTGGTTAACAAATGTTAAATAAATAAAAATGACAGGCATTTGAATTTCAGACTTCATATTCTTCAGAAAGTACACGGTAACACAAGACCTTTTATTCTAGCAATTTTCTAAGTTTATAAGATGGATATTTGAAATTTGTCTCTATGTTTAGGACTGTATTCCCCCATTATTGGCTTCATCCGGGTTTTTTGTGCTAAGGTTGAGAGCTATGGTGAGAACTGAATTCACTGAATATGTTTGGGGCTGTATTCCCCCATTACTGGCTTTGCCCAGGTGATTTTTGCTAAGAGGTTGAGAGCTATGGTGAGCACTGAATTCACTAAATATGTTTGGGGGCTGTATTCCCCCATTATTGGCTTTGTTCAAGTGCTTTGTGCTAAGAGGTTGACATCTATGGTGAGAACTGAATTCACTACATAGTAGCCATTTAAGTTTCAGTCTTCCTCTCTTTCACAAAACAGCTGATTTGGCATAGTGGTATGTTGCTCTGTTTTGCACAGGGTCCTGGGTTCAGGATTTGGCAGTGAAATGTATGGTGGTATCAGAGCATTTTATTCTAGCAACTTTCCAACATTATAGAAGCAGTGTTTAAAAAGTGCCCCTGTTTTTTGGGCTTTTACCCCCCCCCCAATAAATTTTAGCTTTTCCCAGATTTCTTGTGCTGCAAAGTTCAGAGATACAGCTGAGTGTCGAGTAGATTTTACAAGGAGCTGAGAGCTGCTGGGGAACATAAGTGTAGTGCTGCTTATGCTGCATCTGCTTGCATTGTTAATAGCACAACCAGTAGTGTACTTGCTTTTGATGAAGAAGGCTGTGGGTTCTACTCCCACAGTATGGAGATGCATTGCAGATACTGTACTGTGTTGTAAAGAGTGTGGATGCTGCAGTCCTTTTTGGTGAAGATACCTAGTAACTATGAACCTGTTATCAGTTTGCCATCCATTCCCTATTGCAGTATTACTAGCTTATCATTTTTTTATGTAATATAGACAATTTATTCCTCAAGGGCAGCAGGCACTTTATTTGTAGATGAAACAATGAAATATAAAGTTGTTTGCTAGCAGCAACCTCTTCATTAGTTACAGTTAGTTAATTAATGTGGAATTATTTAGATGACTTTTACTTCTTCAGAGAGTGTGCATATTTACTGATACTGGTGGACTGTAGAAGTTTAAGTAGACTTTTATGATAAAAATGTTCTGAACTGGGCAGTTTTGTCATTATTGGTGCATGCATTTTGTTTCATTGTTTGCTGGAAACATGTTCAAAACAATAAATTTAAAATGCCTTCTAACAACTGTACTGTATTGTACAGGAATATAATTTAATACAATCAGGAAGTTGTATCAAAGAGCACATGCATGTTTCATGTGCAAGGGGCCTATGGTTTGATAACAGCCCAAAGTTAATCTTTATATGCCACTGGCAAAATATATTTTCTTTGAATGTGGGTTTCAATATTGTTTCAATGTATGTGAGTTTTAAGGGCAGATAAGTTTTAATGCTAAGTCTATTTTCACTGTGAGACTGCATTGCTTTGTTTACCAGATGTCTATTAGTGTTCGCACTGTAAAATGCAAAATAAAACTTTCAAATGAAATCCAAATCATTGCAGAAGTAAAGCAGTATGCACATTATAGTGTTTATGGTAAATGGGGTGAAATAAGCAAGGAGTGGGACACTGGAATGTCTGCAGGGGGGAGGCTCCATTCGACCATGATTTTGTGAGGGGGGAAGGGCAGCAAACTCAAAGACAGTCCCGGCTGAACTATACCTCTTAACTGTCCAGATTTTTGCAGAATGAATAGGTTTTTGCTTCTTATTTTTTGTTTGTTCCTCATAAAATTTGTGTTTTTCTGGCAAATCATTTAGGAATGAAGTCACTAAATAATGACAGACATTGAGTTTCAGACTTCATAAGCAAGACCTGTTATTCTATCAACTAAGTTTATATAAGAGCAATTTTTAGACCGCTTGTATATTCCCCCAATAAATTTGGCCTTGTCCAGATTTCCTGCATTAAGAGGTTGAGAGGTACGTGCAAATAAATCACTTTATATAATTAGGAATATCCAAACCTCTCAACTGTCCCCAATTTTGGTTCAAAATGTTGCTCTCCCCCTAATAATCCCTCCACAAAATGGCAATTTTGGAAGAAAACGTGGAGGGTTTACAATTATAAATAACTGTAATGATCAGAGTTATAGATTACTTTTATTTCAGAAATACATGTAGATTCTCTTATTTTGTCAGCTGTCCAAGTTAACAGTATTAATATTAAGAAAGTGAGCCTTCTTTGACAGGTTCCCAGCTGTATTATGTGGCAATTTTATATTTTTGCATCACATTTTTGGTCCGTTTTTCATAAAATTGTGGTTTTCTGGCAAATTAGTAGCAAATCATTAGAGACTGACGTTAGAAAATAATGACAAACATTTGAGTTTCAGATTTTATACCCTTTAGAAAATTCATACTAATGCATGACCTACTACTATTCTATTATCTTTCTAAGTTTATAAGAGAGATATTTAAAAATTGTCCTTATTTTTGTCCTTTGTCCCACTTCTGTTTATGGCTTTGTCCAGATTTCTTGCTCTGAGGTTGAGAGGTATGAGTGTCAGCGCCATCACCATCAGCCAGAGACATTTCAAATTGTGACATACTTGTTGCACCCCACTCCCCCATGTAGTGACTCTCGATGTGTCCAAGCAAGGGAAGGAGCAGTTATGCAGTGTAAGTGTGAAGGGTATTCCCCCATCCAATGTAGACACAAGTACGGCAGTGGCGTTTCATCTGTCCTTGATTTTGCAGAATGTTCTGGTTTTCTGTTATATTTTTAAGCTGTTGATTTATGCTTCTTATTATTCAGAAAATGCATTCTGTCGCAACCTGTTGCTCTGTGTTTAAGTAGCAATGCTTCAATGACCATCAGATAAGCTTTTCTGAGATTGTAAGATGCAAGTAACCTTTAATAAGCATACTGTTAAATAATTACCAACACTGAAAGCCTTTTTGTTGTTGCCATGCAGAGAATATTTACATAACTAGATAATGTACAAGCCTTAGGTATTGAAATGCATATGACAGTATTTGTAATAAAGGACAGGATTACAGTATTTTCAGGAGCTCATTACATTTGTTGGAGATTTGCAGTCATCTTTGCAGCATTTACCCGTAAACTAAACAGAATGCCAATCTATCATGTGTGGTCCATAACCTGTACAGCAATCCTTTAAGCAATTTATCTGGAGCTTGGTTCTTGTTTGCTGTTCATTTTTTACTTTGATCATGTTTTTCCCATGAAACAAGTAGATAGTTGTCAGGCAGCAGGTCATTTTTGGATAAGAAACATTTTTACAAGTGGGGGTATCAAAGAGATTGCTACTTTCAGCATGTTACATGGTACTTTTACAAAGCAGAATATAAATTATAATTAGAACTGCAGTGCAAGGAGAAGCTTTTTTTTTTTATATACCTGTTTTTGACTGGTATTCCAGTAATGTATTTAAAAAGTAATTTTTTTTCATGCCTCACAACCTTTGCGTTTCCAGCAAGATATTAAGTAAGCTGTCATGTAGCTAATACATTGAAATATTTTCTTCTTCTACACTTCATTTTGTCTTGATTGGACTCTCGTAATGAAGGTTTGGCACCCGGGCAGCATATTTAATTAAAGTTCCAGTTGTTGTCGTTTTGAACATAGCTCCACACCTTTCTAGTTGGCCACACACATTCCCATTGGCCCCACCCATTCAGCTGTCTCCTGCAGCCCCCCTTTAATTTGCTGTCAACAGCCACCACTGATTTTATATATATATATATCTATATCTATATATCTATATATCTATATCTATATATATATATATATATATCTATATCTATATATATATATATATATATATATGCGTGTGTGTGTGTGTGTGTGTGTATAGACTACATAACCTAATAATAAGGAAATGTAGTTTTCCAGCCTTAGATCTGATGATGGTCTGACAAAGGTGAAAGTGCTCATCTCTTGTTTTAACTTAATAAACCATGGTTTAAACAAGCAATACCTGCTTGAATCCCATATTTCTTATTTTTTAATAAGAATGCAAAGTGACCCTTGACACGGATCTTACATAAGAAATTATGACAACAGTCTATTTTAGTAATTTTTATACAGATATCATCCCTATAAACTAGTTTTCCAAATATATATAAGAGACGCAGAACTTAAGTTATAAATATAGTGTAACAAATATCACATATCATGTATATAGTATGTATGCAATATGTATATACAGTAATATATGCATATATTAAAATGGTGCGCAGTATCCTCAAGATAGGAGAACAAGGATCACAGACTGCATGCCGTGCCAGGGCTAGTCACTCAATAGTATAAAATACAGTTGTAGGTGATTCAGTCATGTTGACTAATGTCACCAAATGGGCATGGGTAGTTACTGGTGATAAGTGGGTTGAGGATTCAGCCTACTATGACCTATGCCAGGGACCCATGCTGACAGTGGGAGGG